>NC_088782.1:35406439-35709469 GCF_958450345.1 Calliphora vicina | reverse complement strand
AATGTTACGCTACACTGCTCCAGAATGCGGAATATTGCTGACTATTTAGTTGACCAATAATCGGCCAAAGTGGCACAACGTGAATTTCGTCGCAGATTTCCTGGCCGTCCAACGCGTACATAAATAAGCAAAATTTACGCTTCTGGGGCACTGAAAATCCGAGTGTAACCCACGAAGAGCCATTACACCCGCTCAAAGTCACTGTATGGTGTGCTGTTTTCGCTGGAGGAGTTATCGGACCTTTTTTCTTCGAAGACGTTGCGGGCCAAACGGTTACTGTGCATGGTGAGCGCTACAGAGCAATGATCAACGAGTTCTTTTTGCCGCAACTTGATGAATTGGGATTGGAAAACATGTGGTTCCAACAGGACGGTGCAACGGCACACACTGCACGTGCCACAACCGATATGCTGAAGGATACATTTCCCGGGCGCCTAATCTCCCGTTTTGACGATTTGCACTGGCCAGCAAGATCGCCTGATTTGACCGCTCCAGACGTCTATTTGTGGGGCTTTTTGAAGTCGCGGGTTTATGTCAACAAGCCTCAGACTCTTGCAGCTCTTAAAGACAATACCGTCAAGAATGTGAGGTCATAAACTGACATCATATTCTCGACTTGATGTAATAAAAATTAAAAGACCAAATAAAAATAATCCACAAGAAGATCAAAGTTTTTCACTTTTTTTAAATTACAGCCAAAAAACATCGGAAGTTTACATTTGCGCCGCCTTGTAGTTGTCGAGGATGTCGAATTTTGTACCAACGAAGCGTCATATGCGAGAAGTTTTCCTTTGCATTTTTAATTTGAAAAAAGTGCCGCGGAAGCACACTTTTTGCTCACTAAAGCTTATGGTGAATGTGTTCCAAAGCTTTCAACGTTCTAGAAATCCTTTGTGCAGTTCAGAAGTGATGATATTGACACGGAAGACATAGATCACCCAGGCCAGCCAAACATGTTTGAAAACCATGAATAGGAGCATTACTCCATGAAGATTGTTGTCAAACTCAACAAATCAGCTACTCAAGCAGTAATTTCAAAATGTTAGCTGGAAGCTGGATTCATTCAAAATTGGGCACCATACGAATTGGAACCCAAATTATGCTTAAACGCTATAAAAGAAAGTAATTTTTGCACTAAATCATTACTTGCATGGCCAAGCAGCCAAATCTATACCAAGGTAATGCCCAGTGTTTGGTGGGAGCAAAATGGTCCCATATAAAGGCTGTTTTTATAGAGGTAAAGAACTTTAAATTGAAATAAAACCGATGGCAATAAACACATTTGTTGTATTTGGAGCAATGACAATCATCAAGCCACTGTCCAAACACCATTACATCCAGACAAATTCACTGTTTGGTGGTCTTTTTTGTTAGAATCATTGGTCCATATGTCTTCACAAATAACGATAGGTAAAACTTTACAGTCAACGGTGAGCGGTATAGAGACATACTTACAAACGTTTTCGTACCTCAATTTGAAGGCATTAGTATTGCAGACATGTGTTTTCAGCTGGATGGTATAATCAATTTAGTGAGAGAAAAATGTGATCTGACGCCATTAGATTATTTTCTCTGGGGACATATTGAGTCGCAAGTCTATACAGATAAACCTGAATTGATCGAATACTTGGAGGTGAAAATTCAATGCATTATTGACGAAATATAGTCTAATTTATTGCGAAATTTGTGCAAATTGGAACTCCAGATTACGCCATGTACGCGCAAGCAGCGGCGGCCACATGTCCGAAATAACATTTAAACATTAATGTTATTAAAAACATTTTTCTCTGTTTAATTACAATTTAAAGTTATTTACCTCTATAAAAAACTCCCTTTATTATGAGCTGCTGAAATCTGACCAGATTATAAAATGGAACCTGTACCGAGCGCAACTATTTGTTTGAATCGAGCATTGGCCGTACAACGCCCAGAATATGCGGCCAGATATGAAACCGTAATATTCCATCATGACAACGCTCTCCCATATAATGCAATAACTGTTAAAAACTATTTAGAAAGAAGTGGTTGCAACGCTCGACCCAGAACGCTCTTTCTGGGATACTCTTCACTTCAGAACAGATTATCCGCTGTTGGCATGATTCGTTCATGTCCTCAAAAGATTAGCAGTTCTCATATGTTGCCGGAAAAATATGAAAAGTTCATAGATAATAATTTCCAATACTTTGAATAAATTAATATTATACAAATGTCTTAAAAGAAAATTGTTTATGATTATGATACCAATACATAGAGTTTTACTTATGTGCAAAAAATTAAATGAGCATTGCTTTATGAGCTTTCAAATCCATACAACAAAAACAAGTAAGAAAGTATGGTCGGTCAAGCCCGACCATATAATACTTTACACTAAGTAAAAGAACAAAAAAAAAATTTCTTTTAAAATTTCAATAATTTATATTTTTGAGTGATTTTCGGAAGTGGGGTTATATGGGGGCTATGACCAATTATGGACCGATCACCATGAAATTAGGTCGTGTGATTTATGTCTATATTAAAGTTAACCATGTTGAATTTTGTGTGTTTACCAAAATTTTTAAGCGATTTATGCATGTTAAAGTGATTTTCGGAAGCGGGTCTATATGGGAGCTATGACTAATTATGGACCGATCGTAACAAAATTTGGTGACATGAATTTTGTGTATATAAAACTTCTTTGGAGCGGAATTTGTGATTTGAGATACATATATAAATTAAACATTTATGACCGCTAAAGTCCAATTTCGGGAGGACATTTGTATGGGGACTAGGTGAAATAATGGACCGATTTCAGCCAGTTTCAATAGGCTTGGTCCTTGAGCCGAAAAAGTAATATGTGTCAAATTTCATCGAAATATCTTCAAAATTGCGACCTGTACTCTGCGCAGCCAGCCGACCAGACGGACGGACGGACGGACGGACATCACTTAATCGACTCAGAAAGTGATTCTAAGTCGATCGGTATACTTTAAGGTGGGTGTTAGACAAACATCTTGTTACAAACATATGCGTTACAAACATCTGCACAAACGCATAATACCCTCCCCACTATGTTGGTGTAGGGTATAAAAATATTAAGCATGGGGTGAAAATAAAAAAAACAATTTTTCTTAAGTTTTTAATATATCCTTGCAGGTTTCTTTCGGTACCTAGCCGGTCCTCCACAAAGTTAAAATTTTGTAAATAACTTCCTGAAGTTCTTATTTTCAATATTCCATAAAAAAAAACTTTTTCAACGATTTAAAGCCATGGTCCACGAGGGGTTAATAATCACCATTTATCCAAATATATGTTTCATTCAATGATCAAAAAAATATTTTTTTGTAAACTTGAGTTATCAACGATAGTATGCAGAACGGGATCCTATAATTTTGGTGTTTTTTGAGTTAATTGGTATTGTTAGATATTTAAATACTCATGTCATATCTACTGTTCGTGATACAAATTTTACTATTTCTATCAACTTCTGTGGTCCCCCGCGCCTATCTATGTTCTCCCATTAATGGGTAAACATTTTAAATTTGAAGTCAAAAACACTATAATACATAGGTACTAACATAAATACCAAATATAAATTGATAATATAAATGTAATACACAAATATTTAAAACAAGAAGAATCCAAAAGCCATCAACTATATTTATGTTCGAATTTATAATTTAATTACGCGTGGAAGAATGACATAAAAAAGAAATTAGTTTCAATGTCATTATATGAATCTTAAGTAAAGTAATAAAAGAAAAATAATACAAAGTCTTCTTTGTCACTGGCCACATATGAAAAGTCAACACGACTAAACTAAAATAAATTAAATAGAACTGAAATTAAAGAAGAATTTTCTGAAAGGAAACATATGTATGAACAATGTGTGTTTGAGAGTTTTTGTATAAACCCTGTAGCGTTTATAACCAATTTCCTCTTAACTACTAATAATCCACCAAACTAATTGCATTAGGAATAGTGCAAGCACTAGCGAATGGTGGTCGAAAAGTAGCAAATACAAAAATGTATAATTCTGCAATTGTATGTTCTGTTTATTTTTATAATAGGACTAATACTTCAATTTTATTTTCTTAATCATGTTTACGAAGGTAGATTTAGTAATTTCTACTTAATAAATATGTTAAAATTTGGATTTATGATGAATTATAATTCAGAAGGCATCAATAACCCTTCGAATATCATTGCTTTAAAAATAACCTTTAATAATTATAAATCCGATGAAAAGTTCGCATTTAAAACTGCAGGAAATTCATACATTCCGAACAAAATAAATGAAATTGTTTTATATACAACTACAACTTACATAAGAACCCAGCGGCGAAAAGAAGTAGTAAGCAGGCCTTCTGGAAGGCCTTATTTAGCAGACACAAGGACTTATTGACCCATTCCATACTCATACATTTTTTACACACGATGTCCTAGCCAGCCAAGGCCTTCTTTAACAGGCCTGATAGAAGGCCTTCTTCAACAGGCCTGGTAGCAGGCCTTCTTCACAGGCTTGTTTTCAGGCCTTTTGTAAATAAATTTTGTTAAATAAATTGTATATTTGATTAAGCCTAAACTATGTTTAAAATTTAATAACTTACCCGGCCTAAGCGATATCTAATTTATTTTAATTTTTTTATAATAAAATCCAATAATGACCAAGTAAAAAATTCTCACAACCGCTTTGTCCAAGAATTAAAGCAAAACTATTTTAAGTTTACTTCTTTTTTTCTCTTCACTTTTTTCATTTTTTTGTATTTGTAGTTTTGTCTTTGGAATGTGAGTTTTTAACGGTATTTTCTGCTTGTACTACGTTTGTAGCAGCATAAAGAAGGGAGCAGGTAGGCCTTCCATAAGGTCTTCCTGAGAAGGCAAGCGAGCATGAGTACTGGATCTAAAAAAAGGTCTAGGAAGGTCTTACAGAAGGCCTTATAGCTGAAGGCCTCAAAAATTTCGCCGCTGGGAACTCTCCCGCAAATGACATAGAATATTTTGCCTAGTACAAAACCATATATAAATATAAATAATGACATAAAATGTTATTTTAAAAGACAGAATGACAATATTTATAGTATACTACTTTATTAAAGCTCTTCGATATATTAGTGGCAAAAATAAATAAAAATGCTAACATGTTTTCAGCTACAACCACTTTAAATAGTGAGTCAAAAAAGCTTATACTATATATTGCATTAAGTTAAATAAAACTTAACGCGTTCAATTTAAAAATTCTCAAAAATACGTAAATTTATGCAAATATTGCATTAAATATTAAAATAAATTTATTTACTTTTTCCGCAAATCCTTCCATTTTATCCTTTAACCTTTATGTCAACAGCAGAACAGTTTTACGCACGTCAACAGCAACATACCTGGGTATGTACATTAGGGTGGCCCTTAATAAACGAAAGTTGGATTTTGGCCATTCTCACCCCCCCAGTTTGGTGATTATTAGTAAAAAATCATCCTGAAAAAATTGTAAGTAAATCGGTTGGGGTTAAGACATGCCGCAAACCCTCTGAAGTTTTGAGATGCATTTACAAGGGGAAAAAATGTATTTTTTTCAGTTTTTGTAAAAATTCTGCCATTAAAAAATTACTTTTGTAATTTAATTTAAAAGAATCGAAATGTGTACGTAATTGTCGTTCTAATGAGACATAAAAAACAGAAATTGGTCAAAAAATTTTAAAGTTATTAAAAATTCGCCAGGCCATTAACGTGTAGGAACAAAATTAACATATTTTGAGAAATATTAAAATAAAAGCTCATTTTTACTTAAAATATGTCCATATTTACTTGTGTTTTTGTCTTCCTATTCTTAGGTATGAACAAAAAAATAAAATTTTTTTAACGGCAGTTTCAAAACTCCATTTTCAAATTTTTAAAAATTTTGTTAAACAAATTTCAGAATTTTTTGATCATCTCATTGGGATTTATTAAGAATATAATAGGGAATAAAAATGTAAAAAAATTATGAAAATATCTCTTATAGTTTTTCCGTACCTGCGATTTAAATTTTGAAATTTTCGAGAAAAAACAATTATTTGACAATTTTTAGGCCAATGATCTCTATTTCCTTACTCTTATGAATTTTAAGTAAAACCTATTGAGAATATTATAGTCCAGATAATTCTGAATATACTCCGAAACTTTTACTGAAATCGGAAAACATTAACCCTTAAATCGTGAAGGTCAAAGGTCAAATTTTTCAATATTTGGAATTTCTCTTGGAAAGATTTCGAAATGTTCGAAATGTTGTATATTTTTAGGCTGATTTTGATGAAATTAAACAAAAATCTCGACTTGCAAGAGTGCCAAATCCTCCAACTGTCTATAGCTAAGGCCACTGAAGAGATATTTGGCTCTTGTTAAAAGAGAATATTTTTGTCAATCAAAAAAAAAAAAAAAAAAATCAAAACTGTAGGTTTAGTGGTTTCGTTTTTGTTTTTAAGTTTTATGACCATCGATATGACTGTATGAATATATCTTTTTTACACTGTATTGTATAGAGATGTTTGAGTATGTACAATACATTAGTGTGTTATAAATGTGTGCATGTGTATACATTTTTATATACATCCATATTCGTATGTGTCCTGTTAGACTTCAGCTTTTATATTGCCTTTTGTATTTTGGTGTAAGAAAAAATATTAAATAAAAGGATAATGTAATCTTTCTGCATCATAAAGTGAACTTTTATTTATATGGACAAGACAAGAAAGCTCAAATAGGAATAAGCCCATTGACAATATGCCAGGCAGTCACAGCGTGTGCGTAAATTATGCGAAATATAAAAAAAAAATGGGAAGCAAATTGGAAACTGCTGGTGAGACAGCAACGACTGTATAGAACGCTATATGGGAAGGGATTGCTATCCAATTATTAGTGAGTAACAAAACACATAGTAAAAGTGCTTATATATTTTTATGTAAGCTAAATTATATTATTGCTATTCTGCTAATATTAAGCTGTTTAATATATTTAACTAATACAGCAATTGTTCATATCGTAAAGACTAAACAAATCTGTAAGCTTAAAAAGTATTGTAGGGTATAGATAGAGCATAAATATTTATATAATCTACAGAGATAAAGAGCCTTTCAGCAAAGATATGTTATTTTTAAATTAATTTAACAGGAATGCTAAATTGTAAAAAAACGATTTTTTTAATTAAATTTTAAGTTAAATTTTAAAATTAGAATACTAACGCCAAACCCAACTATATAATACCCTACCTTGAGTAAATGAGCAAAACTAATTTTCTTTTAAAATTTTAAAAATTTATTTTCGAAAATGATTTTCTAAAGTGGGTCTTATAAGGGAGCTATGACTAATTATGGACTGATTACCATGAAATTAGATCGCGTGATTTATTTCTACACAGAAAAAACAAGTAAGAAAGTATGGTCGGTCAAGCCCGACCATATAATACCCTACACTAAGTAAAAGAGCAAAAAAAATTTTTCTTTTAAAATTTCAATAATTTATATTTTTGAGTGATTTTCGGAAGTGGGGTTATATGGGGGCTATGACCAATTATGGACCGATCACTATGAAATTAGGTCGTGTGATTTATGTCTATATTAAAGTTAACTATGTTGAATTTTGTGTGTTTACCAACATTTTTAAGCGATTTATGCACGTTAAAGTGATTTTCGGAAGCGGGTCTATATGGGAGCTATGACTAATTATGGACCGACCGTAACAAAATTTGGTGACATGAATTTTGTGTATATAAAACTTATTTGGAGTGGAATTTGTGGAGATACATATATAAATTAAACATTTATGACCGATAAAGTCCAATTTCGGGAGGACATTTGTATGGGGGCTAGGTGAAATAGTGGACCGATTTCAGCCAGTTTCAATAGGCTTGGTCCTTGAGCCGAAAAAATAATATGTACCAAATTTGATCGAAATATCTTCAAAATTGCGACCTGTACTCTGCGCACAAGGTTTACATGGACAGCCAGCCAGCCAGCCGACCAGACGGACGGACGGACGGACATCGCTTAATCGACTCAGAAAGTGATTCTAAGTCGATCCGTATACTTTAAGGTGGGTGTTAGACTAATATTTTTGGGCGTTACAAACATCTGCACAAACGCATAATACCCTCCCCACTATGGTGGTGTAGGGTATAATTATGTTTCAATTCAAACATTTATCCCATATTGAACTGGTTTCAATTATTTCATAATTAAATCAAGTATTCATTTGCTCAAAAACAAAATTTATTGATATTTTCTATTGAATTTTGAGTTTTGAATTTGATTATTTTGACAATTGAATACACAATTTTCGTTATTGTTTGAATTTCAAATACAAAAATTATTGAATAGATAATTTTCGTAATTGAAACACAAAAAATAACAAAAAATGTGTTTTCAATTACGAAAATTATCTATTCAATAATTTTTGTATTTGAAATTCAAACAATAACGAAAATTGTACAGTCAATTGTCAAAATAATCAAATTCAAAATTCAATAGAAAATATCAAGAAATTTTGTTTTTGAGCAAATGAATACTTGATTTAATTATGATATAATTGAAACCAGTTCAATATGGGATAAATATTTGAATTGAAACGGTTTAAGAAATAGTTTTTTCTGTGTATATGAAACTTATTTCTGTTGAATTTTATGTGGATATGAAGATTGTTAAGAGATTTGTGCTCGTTAATGTGATTTTAGGAAGTCGGCCTATGGGAGCTATGACTAATTACACAGGTCAACAGCAAAAAAAAAAGGCTTCACTAACCACTATATAGATTTGATGCATCATGGTTACTTAAGTACAAAAATGGTAAAATTTTTGAATTCTATGGATAGATTTTTTTTAAAATTTTTTTTTTTAAAATTGAGAATTTTTTTTAGATGTTTCTCCACATAATTTATGATAACTCAAAAAGTGTTAGTCCGATATAATTGAAGTAAACTTAGAAAAGTTAAAATTTACATAACCTTCAATCTGTTTATATATTGCATTTTAATCGGTTCAGTCGTTTCGGAGTTAAAATAACAAATTGAAGCAAAAAATATATTTTTTACGTGAAAATAGCAAACAAAATTTTTTTTTTTAAAAAAAAATCATGAAAAATCGAAAACGGCAAAAATTGTTTAGATTTGTTACTTTATCGCAAAGCCACGTGTAATAGGAACAAAATGAGATATCGATCATAAAATCGATTACAATTTTACATGTGTTTTGTTATTGTAACCAAAATTTTAACAAAAATAAAACACATGTAAAATTTACACTCAAAGTACAGTGAAATAACTATTTTTAAACCGTTTTAATTCAAATATTTGTCGCATATTGAACTGGTTTCAATTATTTCATAATTAAATCAAGTATTCATTTGCTCAAAAACAATATTTCTTGATATTTTCTATTGAATTTTTAGTTTTGAATTTGATTATTTTGACAATTGAATATACAATTTTCGTTATTGGTTGAATTTCAAATACAAAAATTATTGAATATATAATTTTTGTAATTTTTTGTGTTTCAATTACGAAAATTATCTATTCAATAATTTTTGTATTTGAAATTCAACCAATAACGAAAATTGTCAAAATAATCAAAACTCGAAATTCAATAGAAAATAACAAGAAATTTTGTTTTTGAGCAAATGAATACTTGATTTAATTATGAAATAATTGAAACCAGTTCGATATGGGATAAATGTTTGAATTGAAATATAATATTTTCTGTGTGCACGCTTGTACACATGTACAATTTTCTGACTATAAGCGAATTCACTTAATTGTGAATAGATTCGATAATAATCCATAGATTTTTATGATGGATATCTCATTTTGTTCCTATTATACGTGGCTTTGCGATAAAGTAATAAATTTAAACAATTTCTGCCGTGTTCGATTTTTCATGATTTTTTTAAAACAAAAAAATTAGACATTTTTACATAAAAAATATATTTTTGTTATTACAACTCCGAAATACTGAGCGGATTAAAACGCAATATATATGTGAAAATTTGTACATAGCATGGAGAATATGTTTTCAACATTCAATCGAAATAGGAACATTAACTACTCAATTTTATGTATATCAAAGTAATCAATCGATTTTTATTTCGGTTATCTTATTTTATTGCTATTATTATGCTGTTATTATAACTCCGAAACTACTGAACTGATTAAAACGTATTATGTAAACAGATTAAAGGTTATATAAATTTTAACTTTTCTAAGTTTACTTCAATTATATCGGAGTAACACTTTTTGAGTTATCATCAGAGATCGAAAATAACTCGTCCATATACCAAAAAACCAAAATTGTGATTTATATTTTTGTGATAAAAATAAATCACTGAAAATAACAGTTATAAAATAATTTTTATTTAAATGGTTTGGTATGACCTTTATTCGTTTTTGTTGTTTTTTAATGGTTTGGTGTGAGATAAACAATTCATTTACATATTCTTGTTCTTAATAACTGTTACTTTCTCTTTTATTTACATACAATAACATACATATTATTAGTAATTTTTAACAAATTATGGAAATAATATGATAAGTATAGTAAAGTAATGAAGTCTGAGTAACAGAAATGAGAAGTTTTTTTAAATTGTTATTAATATTTTGATAAATTTTATATATCTAACTAAGCGTTGATTTGCATCAAATGCATTTTTGCGATTTATTTTTCATATTCGCAAATAAAAGTCACAAGCTGACCTTTACGAAAAAAAATAAATTATAAATCACTCATCCAGATTATTTGTATTTGTTTCTTTTCTCTTTCTCTCAACCCCAAACCTAAAATGTTCTCAAATAAATCACTCTCTCAGTGATATATCACAAAAAATTATTTTTAAATGGCTGCGAATAAGAATTTACCATTGAAATGAAAGTGAACCCGTTATTTTCAGTGTCTGGTTATCATACATTATGTGGAGTACCAAATTTGTACTACTGAAACCACAATACATCAAAATTGTGTAGTCGTTTAAAAAGCCTCTAAAATTTTTCGATTTTGTTGCAATGTGTTATGAACCGATCATCATAAAATTAGGTCAAATGACTTCTGTACATACAAAATTTATTTCGAGCGAAATTTGTGTAGATACCTATACATTTATGACCGATAAACTCCTAAAATTGAGACCTGTACTTTGCGCAAAAGCTTTACATGGAAAGGCAGCCAGACGGACGGATGGACGATCATCATTTAATCTACAAAGATAACGATTATTAGTCGATCGGTACATGGTCGGTGTAGGTATAAAAAGGATCCTCTACTATATAATACAGTTCCAAACATTAATTTTCCAACACCCTGTATGAAAACAATATTTATGGCCACATGAAAGGCATACTGTCTTTTTGGTCATAATGAATGAATGCATTGCTAAGAATAATGTTAAGGCGTAACATACTAAATTTAAGATTGGTCTTATGGTAAGTCATAAAAATGTTATTACACTTGGAAATATACAACAACAACATAAAAAGAAAGTAAGAATCAGAAGCAGAAAAAAAAGAAAAACACCAACAGCCCATGAAGAGCAACAAAAAGAGTCTACCAATTATATACACTTTAAGTTGTAAAGGAAAGTACGTTCTTCCTCATTCATGTCCGCAGGACTGGAAAACATGAATTGGTTTTTAAGACTAATAGAGAAAATGTCAATTGTACAATAAAGCACGTATGAAGTGTAACAACAATGTAAAGCAAAATGGGTTATGGGATACATTTTCCTTTTTTTGTGCAGTTTTTTTTCTTTAGAAAACAACATTATTAAACAGAGTACAGTGTGAAAAGGAATATTGTGAACAGAAATTATTATATTATGGTAGGAGTTCTAATGGAAATAAGATTTGTAAGGAAATAAAACGTAGAACTAACGTTTAAATGTAGTTAAATATTAAGACTACTGGAAAGAGGACAGATTTTCATCACAATGTCTATGGATAAGATATTATTACACTTTTTATACCCTTCACCATGAGTGGCAAGTTTGTCATTCTGTTTGTAATTTCTACATTTTTCATTTGCGACCCCACAAAGTATATAAATATTCTGGATCGTTATAGATAGCGAAGTCCATATAGCCATATCCGTCTGTCCGTCTGTATGTTTAAATCAATTTTCCGTAGCCCCAAAATAACTTACACGTATGATTCATACACCAATATATCAGGCTGGGTTGCTATTTAAAATCCACAAAATCGGTCCATAAATAGCTGAGCTTAGTAAATTAAGTTCTACATTCCAACACTAGTATAAATATGATATACATATGTACTTAATTTCAATGTGTAATTTGTTAATATATTAGATCAGGACTAAAAATATTCATTCAAAATATTATCGTTAAAAAAAATCATAAAAAACATACTTTTTAATTTTGTTTTTAACAAAACGTATTTTTTTAAATTTATTTTTTAACAAAAGGTTCTTTTTCCGATATAAAAATGGTTTTATATCAAACTTCCTTAATATTTAAAGTGGTGACTTATGGCAATTAGATGCAACTATTGATAAGTAAGAAGCTTGTTACCATTTTCAAGTTCATGCTGATTTTTAAGGGTGCGAAATACATAAAACTCAATTTCCCAAAAATTTTAAATGAGCAAAAAAGTACCTTCTTTTCTGCGGCTCCTCAAATGCATATTCATACACCCTACTCTCTACCATAGTGGGGAGTGTATAATAGGTTTGTGCAGATGTTTGTAACGCCCACAAATAATAGTCTAACTCCCACCTTGAAGTATACCGATCGACTCAAAATCACTTTCTAAGTCGATTAAACGATGTCCGTCCGTCCATGTAAACCTTGTGCTAATTTTACGTGATCGTAATTTAAAATCTTTAGGACAACAATAATGTGTTTAAACTATGAAAATATTTTAGGACATTATGACAATACAACCTAATAGGAGAACGTTTGAATCCCCCAAATATTTTGACTTAACTTACCTATATTCAGGAGATGGACAACCCTGGGCCACACATAGTAAAACAGCTCCCTCATCTTGTGACACTTGCACATGTGCCGTATGCTCAACAACACTTGGTGAGATGATACCACGATGAGCTGGAAAGTAATGAAAAATTATTGTTAATATATGTATTATGAAAAATAATAGAGAATTATAGAACAATTTCAATTAATTTTTTAGTTAATAGAAATAGTTGATGAACGGTGAGAATAAAATCAATTATATTGAGCCGTAACAGCGAAAAAAATATCAAGCACATAACAACAAACTTTATAGGAGAAGCATACCCAGCAAACATTTTGTGAATTTTTGTAATGGCAACTAGTTACCACATGCATTCTTTTGTAATGAGTGGTGGTTACCCAGCACATTATTTTATTTACTAGAATAGGTACTTATTTTTATACAGGTTGGTAATGATCTTTTGCATTTAGCACAGCTATCTAGTGTGTTTGACTGGAAAACGGAATGTTAGTGGTTCGCCAGGTGCCGTGAAATAAGGCCATAGGTAATAAGGCCATATGGCCTTATTGCACATTGCGTTGAGAAATAAGACCATATGGCTTTATTACCACCGAGGTAGTGAAATAAAGCCATTATGGCATTATTGCATCTTAGACAATTTTTGGTTTGCTTAAATGATTTATTTAATTTGACAAAAAAAGAAAGTTCAATCAAAAATTAAGGAACATCCACTCCAAAAAAAAAGTATTTTTTAATAATTTATTTACAAGAAAGGCTTTATTTAGCGAAGCCGCCTGCCACGTTCCATGGAGGAGAAAGTCCCTAAGAGCGGCCGCAGGCCGCCATGCAGAAGAACTTTATTTGCGAAGACAAGTGTTTTTGCACTCAGTAGTATGGCTTGCAACTATTCGGTTTCGCAGGAAAAGGTTTTTTTTATTGGCGGCCTGCGGCCGCTCTTAGGGGCTTTCTCCTACATGGAACGCGGCAGGCGGCTTCGCTAAATGAAGCCTTTCCTGCAAATGATTATAAAATATTTTTTTTGTCGCCTGTCACGAGAAAATAACTATACATATGTTTGTAATTATAACAAACTATTTTACACTGATATGGCTTTATTTCCACTTTGACCATTAATTCAATATGACTTTATTTCACTCCCTCGGTGGTAATAAAGCCATATGGTCTTATTTCTCAACGCAATGTGCAATAAGGCCATATGGCCTTATTACCTATGGCCTTATTTCACTGCACCGGTTCGCCACCAGTCAAAGCCATTAATTTTTTTGTTCATATCATATTCATTTATATGTTGATGTTAAAACTATTATTAACTTACAATAAAATAACTCGTACATGGAGCAGTGAGTCAGCAGCTTGACTATCAAACACAAGCAAATAATGTGACTGTTCGATTCGCACACATTGTTTTGCCTATTTTTTCTGATTTTTTTTTTAACTACTTATACCGGTGCTGAATGCAAGTACATTTGTAAGCTTGACCACTGATTTTTTTAAAAATCTCGAACAAAGGTAAGTAGTGTTTCAGTCAAATAATAAGTAGTTATGCCATGGCTGCAATATTACTTGCTGGCTTACTAAGTAAGTAAAGTTTTTGCTGGGATATTTATGTTTTAATTCAATATAGTAGTTAAGCTAAAATTATTTTGCAACAAAATATTAAGGATTCTTGGTAAATCATGAAATTTCTATGATTATATAAGGAGGATTTCATGTCAAGTGAACCAATTTTTGAAATCGATGTCTTTCGATCGGTATGAAATTTGCACCAAGGTTAGTTCTCAGCACGTCAAAATTTTACATTTTGGCCAAACATGTGTTTTTTCACATGCATGTTACTTATAGCAAAATGTGTCCCAAATAGTTTAGATACACTGGTGCATATTCCTATAAACGCACTTAATTTTGTTCTGTATTTTTGTTATTTTAGTTTTTTTTTTCAACCAAAAGTACATTCCTAATAGTAACATATCAATTTACTGCAACTTTTTCTATTTGAATCAATAAATTTCATCACTTTTAAAGATGCCCAAGGGAACTTTTTTGTCCGATCAAGAAAATATTAAAATTATTTTTTTTTCAAGACCAAGGATGTTCCAATAGAGAAATTGGACGTAAAATCGATCGTTCGGAAAGTGTGGTGCGAAATTTCTTGAATAAAGGTCAAAATTATGGAGTGCGCAAACCTACAAAGGGAATTCCACACAAATAAAACAATAAATTGAATCTTCCAGTGACTTCCAAACACGTTGCACCCATTTTACGAAACGATGAAAACATAAAATGGAAAAAGCCGAAATATAAACCAATGCATAAAAAGCACCATAAAGAAAATCGTCTAAAATTCGCAAGAAAATATATGAAATGGACAAATGAGTGGAAAAAAGTAATTTTCTCTGACGAAAAAAAATTTAATGTAGACGGTCCTGACTCATACTCATGCTATTGGCAAGATTTGAGATCAAACGATGTTCGGATGTCAAAACGTAATTTCGGTAGTGGCAGTATTATGATTTGGGCAGCGTTTTCTGCAGTTGGCAAGTCAAAAATATGTTTTGTTCCGACAAAAATGAATAGTGCGATTTATAACGAACTGTAAATGCTCTTCTCTCATTTATGGATGAAAAAATGGATGAAGATTGCATATTCCAACAAGATAATGCTGCAGTCTATGTTTCTAAGCAATCGAAATCTTGGTTTAGTGAACATAGCATTCCTCTGTTAGACTGGCCGGCTTGTAGTCCGGACTTATACCCAATGGAGAACTTGTGGGGATACATGGCCCGTAAAGTTTATGCAAATAATGTCCAGAATGAAAGTATAATGACTGTGATAGAGCTGAAACTAAAAATTAAACAAGTCTGGGAGGAAATTGATTCCGATCTGCTTAAAAAATCAATCTCCTCCCAGAAGCAATGCCATACCGTATTTTTGAAACAATCCATAACAAAGGATCATCCACACATTATTAATAATGCTACATTGGCACATAAATTAAATAATTAATCGAAATAAATGAAGTACAAATGAATTTTTTTGTAAACAATATTTTAAGTGAAGTCTTAACTAATTTAATAAACAAATTTGTAGCCCCCTAAATATGTGCTTGTTTAATTTTTAATTTTTTTTTCAAAAAACAGCATTGTGCGTTAATAGGAATATGTACCAGTGTAGCTATCTTACGAAAAAAAAATTTAAAAAACATAACAAAATTTTTAATAATTTTTTTCCGAAATCTTTTTTTTCAAAATGGTCCCTTTTTTTCTTAAAATAAAGCTTAGATATTTTCCTTGAAGATCTATTTGGTCGCTTAGTGGGATGCGAGTTTGATAAAATTTTTACTTTTTTTGCAAAATCAAGAACTTTTTTGACTTTTTTTTTAAAAATGGAACTTTTTTATTTTTTTGCATCAAAGAAAGCTTAAGTCTTTTCCTTGAAGAACTTTTTGATCGCTTAGTGGGATGCGAGTTCGATATCTATCAAAATAAATATTTTGTAACTTTTTGTAATTTTTGACTTTTTTTGCCAAATCTAAATTTTTTTTCAAAATGGGACCTTTTTTAAATTTTGTTTTTGCTCAAAAGAAAGCTTAGTTCCATTCATTTAAGACGCTTTTTGTCGCTTAGTGGGATACAAGTGGGATATATATCAAAATAAATGTTTTGTATGTCTTGAGTTAATTTCTTAATTTATTTTCTTTGCTCAAAAGAAAGCTTAGGTCTATTCCTTTAACAGCTTTTTGGTCTCGTAGTGGGATAGGAGTGGGATATACAGTATCGGCCATAACTAAAGCACCCCCTCAGGGATTTTTTTTCATATTATATTTTCTTTTATAAAAACAAAATTTTAAATTTCGATTATGTATTATTTTTATTTGTTAATATGTTTATTATTGATAAACAAATACTTTTAAAGTTAACCTTTCCATAAGTGGTAACATAAAATCAAAAAATATTTTAAGGTAGAAAATGAAACGGACAAAACTAAAGCACGCCTTGATGGATATAATATAACAATCATTTTAATTACTATTTTGTTGCAAATCCTTTGCATTGGATGACACAAGAACATCACTTAGGCATAGAAATTATTAAGTTTTTTATCTTGTCTTGCAATATTCCTTCCTAGGCTATTTTAACGGCTTGGAATAAATCGTGAAAATTTCCAAACATTATTTCGGCAATTTTCACGTTTTATTTTCATATTAACAATATCCCTCAAGTTCTCAATAGGATTGATATTGAGAGATTGAGGAGTCCAATGAATAACTTGAATTTTATTGCTCTGTAGCCAAGTCTTACAAATTTTGGAGGATCTTTATCCTGTTGGAAGCTCCCTTTAAGTGGCATCTCTTCACTGGCATAAGGCAACATTACATCTTTCATTATATCGCGGTGCATGAAATGATGCATAATCCCATTAATTTTATGAATTGGCCGAAATTCTTGACCAGAAAAGACACCCCAGACCATTACATTGCCTGCTCCATGTTTAGTTGTTCCTTTGCTATACTTAGGATTCAGTCTTTCTCCTTTTGGTCTGCGTACACTCCTTATTCCATCGGAACTTTTTAAGTTGTATTTGGATTAATCAGTGAACAGTACTGTCTTCCACTTTTGGACACTCCAGTCGATGTGCGCTTTGGCAAATTCCGGTCTAGCTTTCTTGTTCTTAGCTGATATAATGGGTTTTTTTGCTGGTCGTCAACTGAATAATCCGACTTCTACTACTCTTCAGCGGATTGTTCTTTCGCTAACGCATAATCTTAAAGTTGTTCATACTTGACTAGATTATGCTATAGGATACTTTTGAATTGCTCTTTTGACCAAGGAATCATAATATCGTGTTTTTTTTCGCGGACATCCTCCAGAATGTACAGTTGATATGCGACCAGTCTGCAAAAACTTTGAAATGAGCCTGAAAAAAACTGATCTGTTAATTGAAAATTATTTACTCAATTCATGTCGTGATAAACCCGTCTTCCAGTCTTCAATAACTTTAATTTTAAATTCACTGGAGTACTTTTTCCATGCCATTGTTTTCATTACAGTAAACTGTATAAAACTTAAATTATACACACTACGCCTTCCTTTATTTTTATCTTCTGGAATTTTTAAATCCATTCGTTGTCAGTCCCGTCAATTCACAATGCAAATATACCGTAACGTAGTCAAATTTTTAAACATCTTATAAGGGGGGTGCTTTTGTTTTGTCCGTTGCGTTTTGTGTTTTTATATGATTTATCATTTTAAATTAATTGTTCATTAAATTATCTTTTACTAAATGAATGTTATATGAATATTAATAATATAAGTTAATAAAATATATACAAATCAGAATTCAAAAAATCATTTTTTATCAAAAAAATTATGTTTTGAAAAAATCTATTGAGGGAGTGCTTTAGTTATGGCCAATACTGTATATCAAAAAAAATGTTTTCTAAATCCAGACATGTCTGGAAAATACGATGGGCATCAAACGAAACGAGGTCGCTAGCTGATATTTTCCACATAAGTGTACTCTGCTGATAAGGTTTGTTTGGTATTGACAATGGGCAATATCAGCTCTTGATTTATCCTAGACCTCATAAAATTGTTCCCCTCGAATACTGTTTGAACAGTCACAAATATCGTGCAGCAGTTTGTCCTAAGTCCACATACAAGACTCCCCTCAGAAAATGACTTGAACATTCTTATATTAATTAATATCATGATGAAATTTGCCATAAACAAGTTTTAAACCTGGTAAACGGTATATATGATTAAACACAGATATATGTGATATCATTACTAGTATAATTTTATATTACAAAAAAAAAACTATTTCTAATGGATTGAAAACATACATAATCTGCATAATATATTTGTATGCCAGCACGTACCCATTTAAATGCATTTTATTCACATAAGAATAAGTGCATAAGATAACCTAACACAAACATTAAAATAGTTATAGCAGTAGAGTAAAGATTTAGAGATTTCAACTTACAATTTATTCTCAGTCTTGTGGGTGAACTAACAACAACTTGACGTGTTAATCGATGCATACTTCGACACCGAAACGATTGGGATTCATCACTTTCTTGTAGATTATGAATAAGTAATTCACCGGTGGGTAATAAATGAAATTTACCATCTGAAATTGAAGATTCAAAATAATTAGAAAAACATACTATTACATTCACAAATATTTATATAATAATACAATATTTTTGCAATAAATAATAAAAAGATAATTGTAAAAATTTAAATTTAAATATGTAATTCAAATAGTGTGCAAAGTATATTAGTTTGGGGATGTAAATAAATACATATGTAAGTAGTAAGGATGTGTGGGCATCAGTATTGTACATGTTTAGTAAGTTGCAGTTGTATGTATATAAGATTTAATGTATTGGTAAACACTAGGGTATTCATTCGACTAATGATCGTTCGATTAATCGAATAATTTCTTACGAATAATTATTCGAACAATTTAAAAATGGCCATTTTCGAATAACGAATAATTCGAACAATTTTATGTAGAATAATCGAATAAAACGAATAAGAGTTCATATATATTTAAATTTATTAAATTACTTAAAATTTTTCACAATTTCAAATTTAAGTAAGTAATAATGACTCACAAAAATTGTATTGTTTCTGAAATTCGACAAATAACTAAAGACAAAGGAACTTTCGATCACTGTAGATGAGTGTTCCGATAGCTCCTTCTATAAATTTATAAATATTAATGCAAGAAGTTACAATTCTAAAAAGAAATCTATCAAAATTTGTATCTTAGGACTTGAACCAATGAAAATAAATGGTACGGAATAAAATATTTGTTATTTAGCTGGCGAAATATTAGAAGAATCGCAATTAATAATCAAAATTTTAACTTAGATTAAAGTCGAGTTGAATGTGATGGAGATTGTGATTTTGAAACGGTCGTCGAAAGTGATATTGAGGATGACATTTATAATGATAACGTTGAAATAGACAAAGGCCATGATCTTAAAATATATTTATATAAGTGATGTTTTTAACTGCGTACGTAGGTGTTGCAAAATATTTAATAAATCGAATGATAAACACAAATATTGTAAACTAACGTTTTGCTGCAAGAAAAGCATGGAGTTCGTCTTATACATGATTTTTACCATCGTTGAATATCTTTGTCTAACATGGTAATAAACTTTTTGCGTATTTGTAAATGCGTCAATCATGCACTCCCTGACTTCAAATTAGCCATGTTCACTGACAGATATCAAACTTTGGACAGATTCCATTTATTGTGAATAATTAATTTGCTAATGAATTAGTTGCTCAATTTACAACCCGAATTAATGAACGACATAAAAAAATTCTTAATAGGTTTATATTGTATTTGAATTCAGGATCATGTCCAACTAACTCAAATTTTTTAAAGCATAGCTCCAAAACGGAAACTAATGGGTTTGCTTGTCAATTGTTTTGTAGATTGTTCGGGAGTTAATCTGATCAGAATATTTCTGTTGAAAATTTAATGCTGGACTTTGTTTTCGAATGTTTTTTAACATTATCAATACTTGAATTATTAACTTTAATGTTATTTTTTGTTTCTCTTTAATAATAAAATATTAAAAAACCGACATCAAAACTTCATTCTTTACTTTTTTAAAAATAATTAAATTATTCGAATAATTCGATTAATTTTAAGCGTGTGATCGAATTATTCGAACAAGTTAAAATCTCTTATTCGAATTATTCGTTTTATTCGAACAAGAGAAAAATCGAATAATTCGACTACCCTAGTAAACACTTTGTTTATTTAGAACAGAAACAGCCCAAAGGACAATGTTAATTATGTATGAACTCCAGTTTACTAATCTCATAAAATAAAGAAGACATTACAGTAACGAATACAAAGAAAATACTGGCAAATAAAATATGTACTTAGATTGTATATGGTAAACCATTATACATACTTACATACATGTATATTTAGGCATATATAAAAGTAAATAATTTTATATATATGTACTTATATATGTGTACATATCGTTAGCTTAGTGTACAAACATGCTAAGTCCACTTTTTATGTAAATTGAAAATTAAATACAAAATGCTATAGAGTAAGTTCGGGTAATGTGGTATACCTATTTTTTATTTAACTATAATTTTTAGAATCTCAATTCGATTGGAACAGTTTTCAGCTGGTGTTTTACTACAAGTGTTAGGTTTACATCCATGAAAATAAAAAAGTCTTTTAAGTTCAAGTTTCAGAGAAATTTGGGAAGAAGAGAAAACACCCATAAACAAGCCATTGAAAAAACTGGCGGGTAATGTGGTACACCATGTTCTTTTAATATTATATACCAAACCGCATAACCGATACATAGTATTTTAATTTGTAAATGAGTTGCGTTTTATTTAAATCATCTTTAATGGATGCGGTTAAAGTTGGTGGCTGACCAAGCTTACCAGAAGCTCTTCAATACATTCTTCGCTTCGTAGGAGACATTGAATGACTGATGCGAAAAAAATTTCCATTTTTTGTTTCTAATAGCTCAGATAGCGTTCTTCAAATCTTCTGCTGCCCATTTTCATACTTCACATTTCTTTGGCATATTATTTGCTTGAAATTCTTTAGCTATACCACATTAGCCGACCACGTGGTTTAATGAAATTATTATAAAACAAGTAAGAAAGTATGGTGGTCAAGCCCGACCATATAATAGCCTACACTAAGTAAAAGAGCAAAAAAAATTTTTCTTTTAAAATTTCAATAATTTATATTTTTGAGTGATTTTTGGAAGTGGGCCTTATATGGGGGCTATGACCAATTATGGACCGATCACCATAAAATTAGGTCGTGTGATTTATGTCTATATGAAAGTTATTTATGTTGAATTTAATGTATATACCAACATTTTTAAGTGATTTAATCACGTTAAAGTGATTTTCGGAAGCGGGTCTATATGGGAGCTATGACGAATTATGGACCGATCGTAACAAGTGACATGAATTTTGTGTATACAAAACTTATTTAGAGCGGAGTTTGTGAAGATACATATATAAATTAAACATTTATGACCGATAAAGTCCAATTTCGTGAGGACATTTGTATGGGGGCTAGGTGAAATAGTGGACCGATTTCAACCAGTTTCAATAGGCTTGGTCCTTGAGCCGAAAAAATAATATGTACCAAATTTGATCGAAATATCTTAAAAATTGCAATTGTTTGTAACGCCCAAAAATATTAGTCTAACACCCACTTTAAAGTATACCGATCGACTTAGAATCACTTTGTGAGTCGATTAAGCGATGTCCGTTCGTCCGTCCGTCTGGTCGGCTGGCTGGCTGGCTGTCCATGTAAACTTTGTGCGCAGAGTACAGGTCGCAATTTTGAAGAGATTTCGATCAAATTTGGTACATATTATTTTTTCGGCCCAAGGATCAAGCCTATTGAAACTGGCTGAAACCGGTTAATTATTTCACCTAGCCCCCATACAAATGTCCTCCCGAAATTGGACTTTATTGGTCATAAATGTTTAATTTATATATGTATCTCCACAAACTCCGCTCTAAATAAGTTTTGTATACACAAAATTCCAAATAAGTTTTATATACACAAAATTCATGTCACCAAATTTTGTTACGTTCGGTCCATAATTAGTCATAACTCCCATATAGACCCGCTTCCGAAAATCACTTTAACGTGCATAAATCGCTTAAAAATGTTGGTAAACACACAAAATTCAACATAGTTAACTTTAATATAGACATAAATCACACGACCTAATTTCATGATGATCGGTTCATAATTGGTCATAGCCCCCATATAACCCCACTTCCGAAAATCACTCAAAAATATAAATTATTGAAATTTTAAAAGAAATTTTTTTTTTGCTCTTTTACTTAGTGTAGGGTATTATATGGTCGGGCTTGACCGACCATACTTTCTTACTTGTTTTAACAATAAAATTGTGTATATTCCCAAGATACCACGGAGATCACCCACTGTGCGTCCAAGAACAAGTTTGGATAGGGCTGGGGGGACAGTGTCCGCTTAAATGAGCCAAATTTTAATTTATTTTGTATTCAGTTCTCTTTCTAGTTTTGTTTTGTTTTCTTTAGAATTTTATCGCAAATATACGTGATATTTAAAAAAATAATTCGATCCTTCGTCATAGCTACAAAAACGAGAAAAATATTGAGCAAAATTAAAAAACAAAAATTAAACCTAAATATCTTTTGAACTAAAAGAGATAACCTACAGATGTAAGAATATGTGCTATTTAGAGAGCCTAGACACGTTCAGATTCACTAGAGTTGTTCAGCTTTTCCGAATATACAAATATTGTTAGTGAAAAATTAAGATTCCCTGTCAGTTATTCTAAAATTTTTTTCAATATTTTTTTTTCACAAAAAAGCTATTTTTTGTCAAAAAATGTAAACAAAACTAGTTTGGTGGTCTCTTAGCTATATTATTGCGATAGATAAGTCTGAATTAGCTGTGATAAAAATGATAACATCTTATTTTGAGGACCCACTGTTTTTCAGAATGTTTGGAGGCCAATATAAAAAATATTTTCACTATAATCGCCAAACTGACTAAAGGGTTTTACTATAATTTGGTATCCTTTTTGTACTGTTGCACTGGGTTATTGGTTTATTCATTAAATTTCAAGCAAAAAAACGTAAATCATAAATTTTTTTTTAAGGAAATATTTGATAATTTTGAAATTTATTATCATCTTTTTAGTCAAATAACTGAGATAAAACGAATAAAAATAAAAAAGGGTTATAAGAAATTGAGCTAAGGCCCTTAAAAAACAATTGAGTCATAGAAAATATACTAAGTTACAAAAAAAGGCCTATAATTCACCAACGCACTTCCTCTAAACTATGATCATTAAAAATCACACCAAATAAGTAATAAAACAGCATTGGCAGAATTTAAAAACATTTCATACCAATGATTTTAGAAAGTTTTTTGTCTCTTGTAAAATTTGTGAAAAGAGAATTTGGAACTTTTTCACTCAACGCTAACCTTATATTATAACATAACAGGGCAACAAAATCGAAAAAATTTTAGAGGCTTTTTAAACCACTATACAATTTTGATGCATTGTGGTTCCAGTAGTACAAACATGGTCCAAATTTTAAATTCTATGGAGAAGTTTTTTTTTAAATTTTTTTGTAAAATTGTGCATGTTTTTAGACGTTTCTCCACACAACTTATGATAACTCAAAAAGGGTTAATCCGATATTAAATTGTACATGTAAATTTTACATGTGTTTTGTTTTATATAACACAAATTTTTGCAAAAACAAAACACATATAAAATGTACACTCAAAGTACACGCTTATAAGCACATACAATTTTCTGAAAATGAGTGAATTCACTTAATTATACCCTTCACCATGAGTGGCAAGGGTATATATAAGTTTGTCATTCCGTTTGTAATTTTCACATTTTTCATTTGCGACCCCATAAAGTATATATATTCTGAATCGTTATAGATAGCGGAATCGATATAGCCATGTCCGTCTAACCGTCTGTGTGTTGAAATCAACTTTCCGAAGCCCCCAAATAACTTACATACACGATTCATACATAAATATCTCCGAAATTCTTCCGGCTCGGATGCTATTTAAAATCGCGAAAATCGGTCCACAAATGGCTGAGATATAAGGAAAAAACTAGGACAACCTCGATTTTTGACCTATTTTTGACCTATATCTGGATCACTAAGTCATTAATATAGACAACATGGATATCTAATGATAGATATTTCAAAGACCTTTGCAACGACGTATATAAGACCATAGTAAGTTGGACATACAATGGGTCAAAATCGGAAAAAAATATTTTTTAACCCGAATTTTTTTTTCATCAAACATTTTTTTTTTTAAATTCTTTTTCCAAAAAAATTAATTAAAGAAATTTAAAAAAAAAAAATTTAAAAAAATTTTAAAACATTAAAAAAAAATTTTGGATTTTGTTTCAATAAAAATTTAAAAAAAAAAATATTTTTAAGTATAATTTGGTGAAGGGTATATAAGATTCGGCACAGCCGAATATAGCTCTCTTACTTGTTGTGAATAAACTCGAAAATAATCCAACGATTTTTATGGTCGATATCTCATTTTGTTCCTATTACATGTGACTTTGCGATAAAGCAATAAATCTGAACAATTCCTGCCGTTTTCGATTTTTCATGATTTTTTTAAAACAATTAAATTTGTTATTTCCACGTAAAAAATATATTTGTGGCTTCAATTTGTTTTTATAACTCCGAAACTACTGAGCTGAATAAATGACATATCAGTCATTTATTCTCACTTAGGTATTGAAAAAAAAATTTTTTTTTTTGCTTCGAAAATGCCGAATTGTATACCCAGCAAGCGTCATACGCGGGAAGTTTTGTTTTACTCCTGTAATTAAAAAAAAGTGCCGCTTAAACACACCACTTATGGTGGTAGTTTGTGCGGATCAGAAGATGTGAAAAGAGTAAAGTTAGTGTCACACATGACAAATATTTGACGAAAAAGACGTAACCACTAAATAATATACATTTGAATTCTTTTATTTATTTCAAAAACTTATTTGAGTTTTATTTTATTCGATGCTGTTTGATCTTACAAAACACTTGTAAGAGTACACACGTCAAAAAAATTTGTGCTAAAAAAGTGGCTACGCTTTTTTGAGCAAATATTTGCCTTGTGTGAGCCTACCTTAAGTAGCTGTCTCGAGTTTAAAATTGAATAAAACAAAATTTAAGTATTTAGCTAAAGTTTTTTATTAAATTTATTACATATTACACTTCTATTTTCCCTTATTACCATTTTGATCACTTAACAATTTTATTAATAACTTTTGCCATCAAACTCATAATATTCCCATAAAAACATTCAATTAAAAACCACATAAAAGCACATATCAAACCACAAATCCACATTAGAAAACCATATTGGAAATGTTTAATTGTTAGTGATTTTTCAACCTGATCATCGACAAGTATTTTCAAATTACCACTCAAAATACCATGCCAGTTAGTTTCTCGCATTATTTTCTCCAAAATTCCATTTTCGCGAATATATAACAAATAACGATTAAATTGATCTATTACGGGAGAACGATGAGGCAGAGTGACAAATAATGATTTGTAGTTTAAAGGTTCTTTAAGTTTTCTAGCTTTTGGTTTCTTCATGAACTGCTGTTGCGACAAAATGAAATCGAGTAAATTCTCTTGACCCGTATACATGTACGACATGTCAAGTGATTGACGTTTAATATTAAACTCGGTATTATTGCCGCTGTAAATGCGCTGCTTTAGATATTGTGGTATATTCAGTTTTAGAGTAGCATTTGCTGCTGATATATGTTGAAAAACTAATAAATTATTACGTTTGATGTCCTCTAGCTGCTGTAATTCGGGTTCATAAACTTTGGAGGCTAGCAAACTGGAGAGACTACAGCTATAGAAATTGGTGAAAAACAAACCAGTGAATAGAATCAATAAACATAAGTAAAAACTTAATAGAGAGCGTTGCGGCTTTAAAGAGACCTCGAGAAAGAGTATGATTTTGATGGTTTGCAACAAGGAATGAGCCATATTAAGTTGCATAGCAAACAATAAATTAATTGAAACCATTAGAATTAGGAACAGGAAACCACATAGAATGATGTAAATCCATAGGTATATATTAAAAGGCTTGATTAGATACAAATTGTTAGCAATTTCTTGACTGCTGGGCACTAGCAATTGAATCTTGGTAAATATTAATGTAAGACTCGCGGCAAATTCATTTCTTCTGGTCAGATCCGCTGTCGCAAAACTGAATTTACTTTCCTCCAAAAACTTGTTCATAGTAGCCGCACTAGCATTAGACTGCCATATGTCATAGAACACATATCTTATCGTGGCATTATGATGCTTTAGAAATATTTCTATCCACTTGTAAAAGTAGCCCACACGCAACAATTTACCTTGCTTATTATGGTAGCTGAAGCATAGCGGTGGATACATTATATCGAGTACAACCATTTCATAACCTTGGAAATTATGCAAATGAGTTTTAATCTGGAATTCGGCCACACTGTTTAGTGGAACTACCTTAATTTGAGGATAGGGATGATAGGTGTATAATTGTTTATCACACCATAATAATACTGAAATGAAACCATTGTTCCAACATAGTTGGAATAAATTTTTAAAATTATTTTTAGCTCCTTGATATATCAGCAATATATCCTTAAAATGTAGAGTCCACAGTAATTCATCCATTGTTTTAAAGGTGTTATTTAAATTCTGCTCATTTATCCAAGCCACTGTAAGAATCTGGTCTGTAAACTTTTTATATAGAGCTGTTACATTGTATTGAGTATCGGTTACAATTATTTTGTTTAGTTGCTCATTTTGGGATGCTTTTAGAAATGTTTCAGTAGTATTTATCCTTTGATCATAGTTTATTAAGATGTTTAAGTCCAATTCGCCTTCTCGATTGATTTGCTGGATTATGTCTGAGACATCGTTGTGCTGTTCCTTGACACTGGCTACAATTGTTGGCAATATAAAATATAAGATTTTTATTACTGTTAATGAAGTCAATTGCATGGTTAATAATATACTAAAACTAGAATTTATTTTAAATTTTACATAACAGAAACTTTTTCACATTTGTAACACCATTTCCAGCTAAAAGTTGGACATTAAAAATGACAATTATTTTCAAATTAACACATATATTGTGTTACAAATAGTTTAAATGTTACACTCTAATAAATTTTCATGTAAATTGCCTACATTAATAGTAGGAAACTTTTCTCCTTTTATAATTAGTGTAAAAATACATGCTGTGTGTAAATTCAAATATTTTTTTTTGATAACAAATGCTTTTTTTTTTAGAAATAAAATGTTGAAAATTTTTATATTAAATGTTTGAATTATTTTTACACCTGTATATGTAAAACTTCAATTTATGCACAATATATGTAATTTTAAACATAAAATGCCTATTATATTACAAACAAATTAAAATACAACATTTTGTTTGTATTTTTGCTGAAAAAAGTATGTAATTGATTTTGATAAACATATTTGGAGTCTGCTATTAGTCATATTGTCATAATGTCCTAATATATTATAATAGTTGTTGTTGTGTTTTAAACAAAAAAAGTATTATTTTATGACAAAACAATAAACATAGTTCAAATAGTCTTATTAGTTTAGAACTTTTTTGTTTGAAACACAACAAAAGTTAGTTTAAAATATCATAATATATTAGGACCTTATGACAATATGACCAAATATTAGACCGTGTGAATACCCCAATTGTGCTTAAACTTACGCATATTGTGCAATTTTACATGAAAACTTACTTATTTTATAGTAGTCGATTTACATGCATTTTTTAGAGTGTAATTTTGGAATTCAGGAAAATTGTTCTATGGAATTGGTGCATTTTGCATTAAAACTTTCTAGCTATAAATGTTGTCGTGTTTAAACTTAAGTATAAAACACACAGCAATAATGTTTCACTTAATTATTTATGAATAAAACTATTAAAAATATTAATTGAATGTAAAAAATTAATTGTACAAGAAAACATACAGTGGTCGACATAATTTTTGCCACTTTAATAGAGAAAACCCGGTAAATAAAAAAATAATAATGCAGTTTTGTTTGAAATCTTTTTTATTGCTATGCACCAAAATAAATGTTGTTGCAATGTAAACTTGCAAAATTATTCATAAAAAAACAATACAAAACAAGTAAGAAAGTATGGTCGGTCAAACCCGACCATATAATACCCTACACTAAGTAAAAGAGCAAAAAAATTTTTCTTTTAAAATTTCAATAATTTATATTTTTGAGTGATTTTCGGAAGTGGGGTTATATGGGGGCTATGACCAATTATGGACCGATCACCATGAAATTAGGTCATGTGATTTATGTCTATATTAAAGTTAACTATGTTGAATTTTGTGTGTTTACCAACATTTTTAAGCGATTTAAGCACGTTAAAGTGATTTTCGGAAGCGGGTCTATATGGGAGCTATGACTAATTATGGACCGATCGTAACAAAATTTGGTGACACAAATTTTGTGTATATAAAACTTATTTCGAGAGGAATTTGTGGAGATACATATATAAATTAAACATTTATGACCGATAAAGTCCAATTTCGGGAGGACATTCGTATGGGGGCTAGGTGAAATAGTGGACCGATTTCAGCCAGTTTCAATAGGCTTGGTCCTTGAGCCGAAAAAATAATATGTACCAAATTTGATCGAAATATCTTCAAAATTGCAACCTGTACTCTGCGCACAAGGTTTACATGGACAGCCAGCCAGCCAGCCAACCAGACGGACGGACGGACATCGCTTAATCGACTCAGAAAGTGATTCTAAGTCGATCGGTATACTTTAATATTTTTGGGCGTTACAAACATCTGCACAAACGCATAATACCCTCCCCACTATGGTGGTGTAGGGTATAAAAAACATTGACAAAAGTCTACATACGACCACAGCATGTCCTGGTTTTTTTAATACTAACAAATAAGCTTGCAATTTATTAAGTCTACAGTTCAAACAATATTCAGTAACTTTGAAAACACTGGTAGAGTTAAAAATAAGCTGCGAAGTGGTCGCCCAAAGAAACTACATCGTAGAGATGTAATCTTCATTTTAAAAGAAGTCAACAAAAACTCAAAAGTAAATACCACAATTAAATAATAATGGTAATTAAAGCAGAAATCCTCGTAGATTAGCGAACTTCGTTTGGAATTCTCCCAAAAGCACTTTGAAAAGGACACGGAATTCTGGAATGATGAGTTGAAGTATAACATATTTGGAAGTGATGGGAGAGATAAAGTATGGCGCAAAACAAATACAGCAATGGATCCGAAAAACTTACTCGCTACAGTTAAGCATGGTGTTGGCAGTGTGATGGTTTGGGGTACTGTCGCTGCTTCTGGAGTGGGAAGTTTGTGATTATTGAGGGTAATATGGATCGTTATCAGTACAAATTCATTTTGGAACAAAATTTGAGAGCACCGGTTGATACCAATCTTAAAGGAGAATGGCAAAATATTACGTCCCCAGAACTGGAAAATTTAGTTGCTTCGATGACCAGACGCTTGTAGATGCCCGTGGTAGCCCAACGAAATATTGAATTTAATGAACATTTTTATTCGCTGAAAAATGTTTATCGTATGTAGACTTTTGTCGACATATTATTTTAACTTTTTGTGAATAAAAGTTAAATTAATTATAAATTTAGCGATATTTTTTGTTATATTGCTAAAAATGCATTTGAAAAAAAACTGCATCATTACTTTTACTTATTATGGTTTAGAAGTCCGCGAGTTACAAAAATAATAGTCGTATGTAGACTTTTGTCGGTCACTGTATGCTTTCAGAAACTAAAATGTTTTACCACCCTGTTAGAATACAAGTAGAGAATACCTCTGATTTACAATGTTTTGTAGAGTTGGTAACTTGGTACAAATATGGAAATAAAGAAAATAATACAAATATGATAATTTTATGATTATTTGTATTTCTCTCAATTATCTCTTAGACTTTATCCCGAACGCATCCGCCGTTTAGAAATGCCAGATTTATTTCCAAAAAATTTTGATTCTGCCCACTGTGGAGCGCCACAAAAAAAACTGATATGACTTTCATAATTTTTTCTAAGGTTTATAGAAATATATCTACCAAATTATAAATGAAGTGTTTTAGTAAATATAGTTTTTTTTCGAAAATCAGCCTAATGGGCGGCTCACTACAAAAAAATTAGGCGTGGGCCGCCCATTTTTAATCAAATAAAATATTTTGACATTAGAAGACTGACCAAATTTGGTCGGGATATAGTTTTTTCCGCTACTTGGGGTTTTTCGGCCATAGTGCATTGATACAACTTTAGTTTCTTAGATTCCTGAGTTTATTACATAAACTAAGATGAATTAATAAAATTAAATCGTTACTACAGCAACCATATGCTTTAAAATAATATTAAAATTTACAACACTGTATTTATATTTAATAGAATAAATTTTCATTTGAGCAAAGAAATTAAGTGTGTGTGCACATTGAAAAGAAAAACGTGAATTTTTCTAGTTTTATTGTATTTATGTAGCATTGTACATTTAACTTTGTAGTTTTCTATATTTTTTTTTGCATCATTTTCCTTTTCATCTCTCACTCTCTGTCACTCCTTTTTCCCCCCGCAATTTTCAAGTACGTCACAGGCAAGGCATCATAACGAATTTACACACACAGAGAACTAAAGAGCGAAAAAAATAATGCAAGTACGTGTCTTTTTATATACACGTACATACAACTATAAATGCAAGCAATGTGAATACCACTGCACAAAATCTCATATACATACAAACGAACATTAGGGTCGTCCCACAAAATTTTGTGGAGGTTCCTAACTGAAATGAAAGTTTTGTTCATTCTGAGATAACGCTTCTCTAAATTTTTGTCCTGGTGTCAATATTTTGTGAGCTGGATCAAATGATAAAAAGGTCCTTTTTTAAGGAAAGAAATCATATGAAATACTGGCATCGCATTCAATGACATACATATCTGAAGTTATCGCGTATGTCGAAAAATATTAGAACTTTTGTAATTTTTTGCAAAAATTTTATGTTTTTGATCGTTACAAACATCAGCACAGACTCATTACACCCTTCCCCTATGGCGGTCTAGATTATAATTACAGTTACAATTTTTCAATAAAATTTAAATTTAACATAAGTTTAACTTCAAGTTAATCTAAAATTGTGTTCATCAACCGGTTTGTAAACAAACAAAATTGATGCGGAGTGAGACCAATCCAGAACAGACCTTATAAAATATATTATATCCAGAAAAATGAACCGTGTGGAGAGGTTTACACGTGAAGCAGGTCAATGGCGATCGCTACCGTACCATGTCTATTAATTTTTTGTTTGAGAATATGGAAAACACTGATCAGGGCAAGGATGGCGCTTAATTTAGCGATAACTTCATTTCGAAAAATGGACTCTAAGGTAGTGCGAGTTAACACATCTCGATTATTTCTTGTCGGGTTACGTGAAGCCACTGATTCATGTTGATAAAATAGTAACAATTGACGCTTTGGAGGCCAACAGTGATCGTGCTATTCGTGATATACGGCCAGCAATGTTCGAAAAATGTCCTTCTTCAAGAATTCCCTTCTCCAGAATGACCTTCGTGCCATATGCACGAAATCCTTTTAAAATATTAATGCAATGTATTGATTTACAATAGATGGCGTATCTTATGAACGCGGGTTTTGTTTTATTAACTTAAATGTCATATTGTAGGATACATATCAGTAGTTTATTCTCACTTAGTTTTCTTTCTTTCGAATATGTCGAATTTTGCGATAACAAAGTGTCATATGCGGGAAGTTTTGCTTTACTTCTTCAATTTGAAACAAGTAAGAAATTATAGTCGGTCAAGTCCGACCATATGATACCCTACACCGAGAAAAACTGTTTTCTTTTAAAATTTGTATTGGAGCTATGTCTGCTTTTACACAGGGCAATTTTTCTTGCGCAAGTCTAGAGTTTATAGGAGAGAGAGGCAAGAATAAAGAAGAGGGGTACACACTTGCTTGTACTGGCAAGTCTCTTCAAATTTCTTTTGTTTTCTCATTTTCAATATGGCGTCTATTAGGTTTTGACATACAAAATTGCTCACAGACTTGCTGTGTGTAAACAGACGAGCAAGTTTAAAAGGGAATCGACGATACTTGCTTCAAGTAAACTTGCCCTGTGTAAAAGCAGACTATGACTATTTATGGACCAATTGCCATAAAATTAGGTGGCATATCTTCTGTATATATGAGACTTATTTGTGTTTATTTTAAGACCAATATTTTTAAGAAACCTATTCTCGTTAAAATGATTTTCGGAACAGGCCCTTATATCGGAGCTATGATTAATTATGGACCGATCATTACATAACTTATTTGTGTTAAATTTTGTTGGAATACCATAATTAAGAGATTTATACTGGTTAAAGTGATTTTCGGAAATGGGCGTCAGCTTAAGCACACCGATTAGTCACAGAAGTTTATGGTGAATGAGTTCGATCGGTTTCAATGTGCGAGAGATGGTTTTGACACGGAAGACAAAGATCGCTCATGCCAGCCAAAATAGTTTGATGACCCAGAATTGGAGACAGTACTCCATGAAAATTGTTGTCAAACTCAACAAGAGCTTGCAAAATCATTGGAATCTACTCAATCAACAATTTCAAAACATTTGCGGGCAGCAGAGAAATTGGGTACCATACCAATTGAAGCCGAGAGACATTAAAAGACGATTTTGCATGTCCGAAGTGATGCTTGATCGATATAAAATAATAATGTTTTCACCGAACCATTACTTGCGAATCATTACAATAATACGAAGCGTAAGAGAGATCGTATGTGAAGCCCGGCTAACCAGTGGAATCGACACCAAAGCCAAATATCCATGGCGCTTAGGCAATGTTCTGTATTTGGTGGGACAAAAGGTTCATATCAATTATGAGCTACCAGGCCATCATAGGGAACCTGTACCGAACGCAACTGATTCGCGATAATTGTCTAAAAATCGTCTAGAATATGCGGTCAGTCATGAAACTGTAATATTTCATCATGAAAACGCTCGGCCACATGTTGCAATACCTGTTAAAAACTATTTACAATGGAGTAGTTGTGAAGTTCTGAATCACCCGCTTTATAGTTGTGGTTGTGGCCAGTCAGACTACCATTTTTTTTCGATCGATGCAGAAAGCTCTCTCTGGGATACGCTTCACTTTGGAATAGAGTATCCGATATTGGCTTGATTCGTTCTTGGCCTCAAAAGATGGGCAGTTCTTCTGGCTTGAGAATCCATATGTTGCCAGAAAGTTGGGAAAAAGTTATAGCTGACAATGGCCAATACTTTTAGTAAATTTATATTGTATAAATATTTCAATATAAAAGATAGACATAAAAATATAAGAAATGGCCAGCCAGCCTAATCGACACCAAAAATAAATATCCATGCCTTTAAGTTAATGGTCTGTATTTCAAAGGGTCTATCTATTATAAGCTGATGAAATCTGACCAGACCACCACATAAAACGCTCTCTCTGGGATACGCTTGAATTCCGAATAACTAGATTGGCTTGACTCATTCTTGGCCTACAAAGATGAAAAGTTCTTTTGGCTTCGGATTCAATATGTTGCCAGAAAATTGAGAAAAGTTCCTTGCTAAAAGTAGCCAATAAATTTGAATAAATTTACATCATATATTGTACAAATATTTCAAAATAAGAGCTAAATATTTGAAAAAAATCATACATTTTTAAGTCCAAATATATAATAACCACATTTTTTTCATTTATCGCACAATTAAACAATGAAATTAAAAATGTTTATCAAAAAACAAACATGTCAAATAAATATTAACTGAAATGCTTGCGTCATGAACAGATCGGAGAGAAAATATTTCAAATAAAATTGAATTTGTGAATTTGTGTGAGGTTTATAGCGTATTCATTTAAACTAATTATTTGAATGTTAAAATTAAAAACAAAAAAATTTTTTTGCAAAGCTCGAATATTTTCGAACTTGCAGGAAAATTTAAAATGCCTATTACAGCCCTTGCACATATTATCAGTAGTTTCTGTGTTTCCTTTGTAAAAAAAATCATAAAGACTTTAAAAAGGACTGTTTTATCCTTTAATCCTCCAGCTGACCAAATACTGGCTCCAGTACAAAAATTTTTAAAAATTGACTCCCTAAACAAACTAAACTTTCATTTTAGTTGGGAATATCGGCACCTTAGTTTGCCTCTATACAAACAGGGTCATGCTAATGTATAAATGTCTGCATCCATGTACATTCAGTATTTATAAGTGTTTATGTTTATGTGTATGAGTGAGTGAGTGCATGAATGAATGAATGAATCTGTGAATACACTTACCGCCTTGTAGTGATGGATATATGTAGATAGCAGGTTCATGAACCCATGAGACCACTCGAACCAATTCCTTAACAAACGTTGGCACTACACAACGTAAAATGGCTGTGCAACCACGAGATGCAGATAAAACTTCCACATCAACTTTATAAGCTTGTGCCACGACTGGAAAAAAAACACACCAATCAAAAACAACAAAATAAATGGAAAATATAAAAACAATATTGTATGTAGAAAATTATTATAAAAAAAAAACAAAAAACAAAATGCTGTAAATACATATTACTGTGGGTATGTGTCTTTGTGTGGCAACCACAAATAAATAAAAAAAATATGCAATAGAAAATTTAATTAGCAGAAACCATAACAACAATTTAATGCCATTTAATTTATTTAACTTTATTTTAAATACAAGCAAATAATCACAGTTTTTTTTTTGCTTATATATTTCGTTTTAATAGAATTATTTGTTTAATTACTTACCGGCTCTGACTTGCACGTCTCTGGATACAATGCGGCCAACACCATTGCTGGCAACACAACGGTATATTGTGTTGTGTACATCTTGATGATATGCGGCTGCAGGAAATGGCAAAAGCACCAATGTACCATTGCGTAGCACTCGACGAACACCATGAATTTCCGTTACAGCCGTACCGTCTGCATGCACCCAGTCAATGGTCGGCTGAGGACTGCCCGAGGCTGAGCAATCTAGCCAGCCGCCAGAGGAATTTGAAAATTCAACACGACCCGGCGGTTCCATCACAAAACCCGGACCGCGTAAATGTGCCTCATAGACTTCCGCCAACAAAGTATCTGCAACAATCATAAAAACAAACTATGAAATTTTCATTTAACTATTGCATGCATGTAATTGTCTGTCTATCTGTCTGTCTGTCTGCCGGTCTGCAAGTTTGCTACAAAAGTCTGATGATGTTTTCTTTGAATATGATAATTTTCTTCAGTTATTTTTTTTTATTTTTTTTTAGCTTCTATACGAGTACATCATGTCTATTTATAAATGATGCAATACATAAATCTTTTAGCCATAAAGAAAAACATAAATATGAAATTTTTTTCTTTTTTTTAACAAGAGAAATACATGATTGCCAAAACGGAAACTGAAATGTAACCGCAAAAAGTAACAACAGGAAAAAAAACTTAAATAAAAAATCATAAGTACATATGCTGGATTGCATTTAGAAAGATGAATGTTCCATAAATGCCAAATAAATGAAAATATTCCTTATACAGGAGCTTTAGTGCCAGCTGCATTGACGAATTACGGGGAAAATAAAATGTATGCTGGTCGACCAGGTGGAATAAAATAGACCCTAAACACAAACAATTTTAAGTTTTCTCATATTTAATTTTAAAATTGAAAAATAATTATAATCACATTTGAGCTGTTTAATTTAATGACACCAGAAAATATACATCAAAGTAAGTGTCGATTAATCAAAATACCATTAATAGCTCATATTGAACAAATTGTTTACGATATAAGATTCGAGCACTTTTGAACACCATTTTTTAAAACGGCATATATAAGGTCGAAGTAAGTTGGTCGAAATCGGGAAAAATATTTTTTACCCAGCATTTTCTCACAAAAAAAAAATTAAAAAGAAACATTTTTTTTTTTTAAAAATTAAAAAAAAACATTTTTGCCATACAATTTTTTTCGCTAATAAATTTAAAAATATTTATACCCTTCACCTTCGTGAGAAGGGTATATATAAGTTTGTCATTCCGTTTGTAATTTCCACAATATAATTTTCCGACCCTATATAGTATATATATTCTGGATCCTTATAGATAGCGGAGTCGACCTGCTAGACAAGCTTTCGAAAAGTTTCCTATTTAAAATCAGCAAAATCGCTCCACAAATGGCTGAGATATGAGAAAAAATCCAGGACAACCTAGATTTTTTACCTACAGTGACGGACAATACAATAGAATCACTACATATGAATTCGATTAAAGCGGTAAAACTACAAAATTTCATTTCAAAATTTAAAATTTGTTCATTATATATTAATGCTCATAACGTAAACAATAAATAGAAAAAAATAAAATAAAAAAATAACACATTCTTATGTTAAAAACGATGTCAAATCTAAAAGACTAAATAAAATATGCGACATTCAAATAGAATCAATCAGTCTTAAAATGATTTAAAATAAAAAATCATCATAAGAATTCGTTGTTTTCTTAATATTTTGTTGCATATCAATTATTTCTAATAACAGCATCAAATCTTTTCGGGATTGAATTTAACAAACTTTCGCATGTAGATCGGGAAATTGCTTACCATATTTCCTGAATTTTCTGCCAAAGTTCTTCCTTGTTTTTCAATTTTTCAGGTCCGAGTTTGTCTTTTACTATTTTCCATAGGATTTAAGTCTGGTTATTGAGACGGCCATTCCATAACATGAATTTTTTATATAAAAACCATTTTTTGGCAAGACCTGATGTGTGCTTTGGGTCATTATCTTGCTGGAAGAGCCATTCTAAGGGCATATTCCATTCTGCATGTGGCTTTATAACATTCTCCAAAATATTTACATACAAGTGCTTATCCATATTTTCTTTAATCCAATAAATTGGACCAACGCAATACCAAGAAAAGCATCCCCATATAATAATATTTCCCCAACCATGTTTAAACGTTTTTGGTTTATGCCATTTTTTGGACGTCTAACCCATGTCTTATCATCACTACCAATTAAATTAATGATCGTTTCGTCAGTCCACAACACAATCCTTATGATTGCTCCTAGTTTTAAATGAAATATTGATAGTGATTCTATTGTAATGTCCGTCACTGTATATATAGATTACTAAGTCATTAATATAGACAATATGGATATCTGCTGATAGATATTTCAAAGACCTTTGCAACGACGTATATAAGACCATAGTAAGATGGACCTAGAGAAGCCAAACGAGGAATCCCGTTCCCGAAAATTCCGGGGTTTTCGGGATTTTCCAAATCCCGTTTTTCATAAATATATAGGTGAAATTGTCATTTTTGTGTGCCTTTTTCATGCATTTTGACATTCTACATGCCTAAATATCACAAATTGAGTTGTTAAGCACAACTCCTGCTACAATACAGTTAATAAAGGAAAACGGTATTTTTGGTTTTCCTTGAGTGGGGCTCTAGAAAATCAATTCTTCACCTTTTTTTGTAAGTTGTCTAACAAAACTCAATTTAAATCCTCTTCAAATGAAATTGATTTTATTTCAGATGAGGAGCTCGAACAAAATGAAAATATTTCGATTGCTAAAAGATTAAGTACTGTTTTTACCAGTATGTACATTAGGCTGGGTCGATTTGTATGGTCGATCAAAAAGTAAGAAATCGTATAACAGAAACGCAATCTACGGAAAATTCTAAGAGCCAGTTTTTGACTTCGTATTTAAATATGAATTATATTTAAATTATATTTAAATACGAAAATGAGTTTCTCAGTGCTTTTTTAAATGATACTTAAATGGCCAACTTTGGCCATTTAAATTTTATTAAAGTTTCATAAACTACCATATGTTTTTGACAGTTGAATTTTGTTGTTTGGTTTTTTTCACTCTATTGTAGTGAAAAAAAACCAAACAACAGCGTCTTGCTAAAAACAGCGGCTTGCAAAAACTACAATTCCGATGCGGGGCAATTGGAGCTTCTTTTGTGCATTTTCCTACCAATAATTTTATTGTTTAATAAACATTTATTTCTTATTGGACAAAATGTATCAATTTTTGTTTTTGTTGAACAGCTGTTTTAAGCAAAACTATCGATAAATTTTTGATATTTAGTAGTGCTACCATACTTTTATCTTAATTAAATAAGACAAATTATGTAGCACTGAAAAACTCAAAATATATTTAAATACAACTTAATTTTAAGTAAAAATTAACTAAATAAGTATTTAAATAACAAGTCAAAAACTGGGCATAAGAAAGTTTTCTCAAGAAACCATTGGTCTAAAATCAAATCCTCACTTACACATTTCGTATTTTATCCAATAAAAACACTATTAAAAAAAATAAATACTGAAATATCATTGGATAAAAGACGAAATTCGCAAGATAGGATTTGACTTTAGACCTATGGTTTCTTGGGAAAAAATTTCTTAGAATTTTCTGCTATACGATTTTTCGGGAAAAAAATCGACACATCCTAATGTATTTATTGTTATTTCTTCTTATATAATGTACTCATGCAAGTATTTTATGCGTTTTAGTGTCTAATATAAATGAATTGCTAAATAAAAAATTTTCTTTCAATTGTAAAGACGTTTTCTTTCTTATAATTTTCGGGATTTTAGATTTCCCGAAAATCCCGAAACCCCGGGTCGGGATGTCGGTATTTTTTACCAAATCCCGAACCCCGGGATTTTCAAAAATCAGTCCCGATTAGCATCTCTAGTTGGACCTACAATGTGTCAAAATCGGAAAAAACAAAAAAATTGTTTTTAAAATTTAAAAAAAGAATTTTAAAATAAAAATTCGAAAAAAATTTTCACCAAAAAAAAAATTAAAAAACAAAAAATTTGCTTTTAAAATTAAAATTTTTTTTTTTTAAATTTGAAACAAAGAAGTTTAAAATAACAATTCGAAATTTTTTTTTTCCAAAAAATTAAAAAAACAACTTTGTAAAAGTTGTCGGTATACTTTAAGGTGGGTGTTAGACTAATATTTTTGGGCGTTACAAACATCTGCACAAACGCATAATACCCTCCCCACTATGGTGGTGTAGGGTATAAATATTTAAATTCTGTATTTTGAATTATAATTTGGTGAAGGGTATATAAAATTCGGCTGAATATAGCTCTCTTACTTGTTTTTTTTATATATAAATATATAAAATTTTTATTTTAAAGTATAATTTAGTGAAGAGTATACAAGATTCGCCACAGTTAAGGTAAAGTAATGAACCGATATTGCTCATTTTCAATATCAAACAAACCATATAAATAGAGAGTACTTGTGATGGCAGTCAGCTAGATCCTTTTGTTTGTGCACTATCGTGTTTTCAAAAGTCAGACGGACAGACAGGCGAAGATAGCTAGATCATCTTAGAATTTTATGAGGACCCAGAATAATGTAATAATGTGACAGATATTTTTATGTTACAAAAGGAATGACAAAATCAATATACCCCTCATATTTTGTAATAGGTATTCAAATATATCTGCTTTGTAAGAATAGATTATGAGTAAAGCTGTTAAAAAAATCACTAAATTGCCCGATGACCACCAAAACTAATTTTTTCACGCTATTTGCACATATCCGTATAGCCATTTCCGTCTGTATGTTGAAATCAACTATCCCAAGCCACCAAATAACTTACATTCATGATTGATACTTCAATATATTCAATATAGTCATATTTAAAATCGAGAAAATCGGCACACAAATGGCTGAGACATAAAAAAAAACCACGACTACTTTAATTTGTTCACCACAAATTTTGTTTTCCATTTAAAAAAAAATTTCAAACGCCCGCAAAATGTCTATATAACATTTGAAATTGCTACATATTTGCCATACGTATGATTTACATGCATCATCCTTTAATTAAATATTTATCATACGCAACAGTTGGTATGGTATGGTTTTTCCAAACAGTAAATTGTAACAAAATTTACATTTATTTAGTTTGTTTTAACTTTCCAAAATATAATTGCTTCAACATTTAAATAAATAACTTTGATAGTTATAAATTAACACATGATTCTGAGCATTTGAAATTTTAAAATTTTAATAACAAAAAAAAATAAAAAAAAAACGAAAATTAACAAATTTTTTCACAATTTCCATCATTGGGTCTATGGATGATCATATTTAGCAACGACATATTCTTTAGAGTCCGATTTTTTGGACGATCTAATTTTTGTTTATGTTAAGAAAATTTATATGGCCTTTATATTTTCGTATCTTGTGAAGCTGATGTCAGATATAACGAACTTAAGTTGCATTTGAAAGATAATTATGTTTTTCATAGACTGAAATATGCTTTCAAAAATGCATTCATGATGTAAAGACATTTTTCAGATGTACTTTTGGAAATTATTTCACGGAAAATTTTCAGTTGTTTAGTCAATTTAAAAGTGTAAAGATTATTTAAAAGTATTTATTTCAAAAGTACGTTCGAAAATTGATAATTATTAAATTTTCGAATGTACTTTCGAAATTTGCATTAAATAAAATGTGAAGTTGTTATCTAAAGATTTCAGTACCCTATTAATGGATTTAAGATTTTGTTACTAAAACTAGTTCGTTGGAATAATAAAATGTTTGATTTTTCCCAGTCTAACCCCCAGTTCGGGGAATATTGGTAAAAAAAAAACAAGTAAGGGACCTATATTCTGCTGTGCCGAATCTTATATACCCTTCACCAAATGTATTTTAAAATAAAAATTTTAAATATTTAAAATTTTTTTTAATTGTTTTTGCAAAATTTAAAAAAAAAAAATTTCCAAAATTTGTTGTTTTTATTTTTTTTTTTTTGATTTTTAAAATTTTTTTTTTTAATTTATTAGTGAAACAAATTTATGACCAATTTTTCCCGCTTTAACCCATTGTAGGTCTACATTACTATAGCCTTCTTACATCGTTGCAATGGACTTTGAAATATCTATCCTTAGATATCCATATCTATATTAATGACTTAGTAATCCAGATATAGATAAAAAATAAGAAAAAAATCGAGGTTGTCCCGGTTTTTTCTTTATATCTCAGATTTTAAGTAGCAACCGAGCGGGAAGAATTCCGGATATATTGATGTATCAATCATGTTTGTAAGTTGTTTGGGGGTTTATACTGAAAGTTGATTTCAATATAGAGATGGACAGACTGACATGGCTGTATCAACTTCTCTATCTATAACGATCCAGAATATGCATATATATATACTTTGAGAAATATTAAAATAAAAGAATATTTTCACTTAAAATATATCCATATTTACTTGTATATGAGTTTTTGTCTTCGTAGGATAGCGTTAACCTATTCGCAGGAATGACCAAAAAAATTTAACTTTTTAAAGGCAGTTTCAAGTTTTTAAACTATTTTTTAAACAAGTATGTTTTTCCATTACTGCGATTTAAATTTTGCGATTTTCAAGAAAAACTAATTTTTAGGCCATATTTTGGCGAATGAGCCCTATTTTTACTTACTGTTATGAATTTTAAGTAAAACCTATTAACAGTATTATAGTCCACATAATTTTAAATATACCCTCAAAGTTCTACTAAAATTGGAAAACGTTAAACCTTAAATTGTGAAGTTTAAAGGTCAAATATTTCAATATTTGGAATTGCTCATGGAAAGATAGCTAAATGTTATATATTTTTGGCCCGATTTTGATGAAACTTAAGAAAAATATAACATCAAGTCTAGTGTCTAGAGAGCAAACGCCAATTTTCAATTTTACCAGACTAGAATCTACAATAGAAACTCTTGTGCAATCGGTAAATAACTTTACAAACTCAATGAGTAACATGGTGCAAGAAATGCTTAAGCTGCAATCAATGTTATTGCAGGCTGTGCTTAGCAGACCATGAACTGCCTAACAACATGTTTTTTGAACGCTAACGGCATTCGCCAACATAAAAACGAACTCGAGTATTTTCTTAAAAGTCATGAAGTTGATATAATTTTAGTTTCGGAAACCAATTTGACGTCTAGAAGTTTATTTAAGATAAATTGATATGTTTTTTATGGCACAAATGATCCAAGAGATAGAGCATGTGGAGGCTCTGGAATTTTAATTAAACCCCGTATCAAACACCATTCAATGTGTGATATTTGTGAAGATTATCTTCAAGCTACGACAATCTGTATGGATGATTGCTACAGAAACCTATTAATTTCGTCTATATGTTCACCTCCAAGGTTTTCGATTACTGAAAACAAATATGAAAATTTTTACGAATCACTAGGACCCCGATTCCTGGCAGCTGTCTATTATAATGCTAAGCATACGCACTGGGGATCAAGACTTGTAACCCCGAAAAGTCGCGCTTTGTTTAATACAATTTCTAAATTGAATTTGAAACGAGAAACGATACTGAAAAAGGAGTTAGTCATCTAAAGAATGTATTTTCCCCAAACGAGTCAAACGACATAATAGAGTTACCACCTACTTTACCCCATATTACTGCAGCTGAACCACTTCGCTTTGAAATTTCAGAGATTGTCAAGACTATTGTTGATTTAAACTCCAAAAAATCACCTGGTATTGATAAAATCAGTAACAAGATGCTCCTCGAGCTACCCCAAATTGCTTTAAGAATAATCCTATTTATTTTTAATGCGATATTACGCCTTGAATATTATTCACCAGAATGGAAGATTTCTTTAGTTACAATGATACCTAAGCCGGGAAAAGATCACAGTAAAGTAGAATCATATAGACCCATTAGCCTATTGTCAAATATATCAAATCTATTCGAAAAACTGTTAATGCACAAGTTAAAGCCGATAGTAAATCATTTTGATTGTATCCCAACTCATCAATTCGGATTTCGAGAAAAACATAACACCATAGAACAAACTCACAGGTTGTTAGAAATCATTTGAAGAAAAAAATATTGTTCTGCACTCTTCATCGACGTTTCGCAAGCCTTCGACAAAGTATGACATGAAGGATTATCGATAAAAATAAAACAATATTTACCAGTGAACATACACAAGCTTCTAGAAAGTTATTTAAGTCATCAAAAGTTCGTTCTTAAAGAGGGGGACTTCATAAGTTCACCACAGCTTATTGAAGCAGGCGTACCTCAAGGAAGTATACTGGGTCAATTCCTATATTTGCTATATACTTCTGATATGCCTACAAATAGTCGAACCCACATATCAACTTTTGCTGATGACACAGCTATACTAGCCATTCTGTACTTTTACAACACCATATATATACTCGACATAGAAAGGTGGTTAAAACAATGGAGAATAAAAGTAAACGAGCAAAAAAGTATACATCTCACTTTCACATTGCGTAGAGAATCGTGCCCTCCAATCCTAATAAATAATCATATAATACCTCAACAAACTGAAGTTAAATATCTAGGTCTGCATCTAGACCGACGTCTTACCTGGAAAAAGCATATAGATACGAAATTGACTCAAATGAAGTTAAAATTACTACAAATTTACTGGCTAATTGGTAAAAACTCGAGATTGAGTTTAGATTGCAAACTTTTGCTGCACAGCTCAATAATAAAACCCATATGGTGGTGCTATGGAATTCATAGCATTCTAATATTGAAAAAATTCAAAGATTCCAAAATAAAATATTAAGAATGATAACAGCAGCGCCTTGGTATGTGAGAAATATTAACATTCATAAGGACCTAGGTGTCTTCCTGAGTCATATTTGAAAAAGTTAGAAGTTCACCCTAACCCATTTGCACGAACATTAATGAGAAGTAATGGCTACATCCGACTAAGAAGAAGGAATCCAACAGACCTGCACTGATAATAGGATCTATAAATTAAACATAATTTTTCGTCCAACTGTGGTGGGTCGTAAATAAAAATTAATATTTAGATTTATGATTTGAACAAATTATTGATAGTTCACATCATAGGGTACAACTAGAGGCGCAGCTGAGAGTAAGCTGAGAGTAACAATAATTACTCTCTTCACACGTACTTGTGATATGTGAATTCAACATACTTGTGAGAGAATTAAACAAATCAAAATACTTGAAATTGTAACTTCGATTTTCCGACTAAATACAGATCGAAACACTTTATTACACTTCTACACAATATTTGGCGAATTTTTTAAATACTTTGCAGGACACTTTTTATTCCAAAACATGTTTATTTTGCTCAAATGAAAAAAATATTATTTTTTATTTTTTGACACTTAATTTTATATGTGGTGGAATTTAATTTATAGAACAGAGTTCCAATTTTTGGCATTGAAAATAGAAGAAAATTTAAATAAATTAAAATGTAAACATTTTTATACAACTCTGTGTGTCTGGTGAAAATTAAAAAGGCACTAATACAATCTCAAAACTATGTACAAATACATTCTCACGACTTAGGTTTTTGACAACAGACTTAGGTTTTTTCCCTCTCAGTAACGCTTCTATGGATATATTATTCTATGGTTCACATTATTTTGTGAAGATACAATAAATAAAATATATAAAAAAAAGTCTAGTGTTTATACAAAAATGGAAATTAACCCTAAATGGTACTTGAGGTTAAAATGAGACTGGGATAAATCAAACTTTTCTTTATTAAGAGCCACCCTAATGTGCATGCCTTGAAATGTGGGTGAAAAAATTGGATTTTTCAATGTTTTAAGGAATAACCTAAAAAAACATAATTTTTAGCATCATTGGAAAATGTTTTTGTCTTGCCTTGCATTATTCACCTATCGACTTCACTGTTAAAATCTTCTAAGAAGAATTATTGAAAACACTAATGTGGATCCTAGCTGTTAAACTGGATCAGAAAAATAAACATTTGAATTACCGAAATACATAAATAGTTTTAGTGATTATCACAATACAAAATTTGTATTTGATTATTAAGATAATAAATAGTTTTTACAAAACATCATAATTTAAAACATTGTTCTCAAATTTATTGAGAAAATATATAAAATGTATGCTCAGACCTACCAAGTTTTACTATAACAATATCCTTTCCTTATTTATTTTCATATAAATTTATTTTTCAAGATAAATTTTAATCCATATTAAACTCAGGGGAATATATTTTTATGATCTTAAACATTTCTCATCAAGATACGTTTTTTTTTTTGTTCTTCATTTTGTTTATTTCAGAGCTTGTATTTATCTACGAGTACATTTCATAAGTATGTATGTATGTACATCATAACAGTGCTTGAATAGAGCCATCATTTTTGTTGTGTTCGTCCTAAAAAAAGGATAAATTTATAAGTGTGTTGGTGTGTCTGTGTGACTGTCTGTCTTCCTTAACAATAACAACTACACAACAATGTTTTATAAATATGTTCATTTATGTTTGTTGGTGTATGTTTATAAGTATATATCCTATAATCGAGGCTAAAGACTGATGGAGGGATGAAATTTATATAAATAAATGGAATGGCATAGCACGGGCAACAACAATACCATCATCATCAGCATCAACAACAAAAAAGAGTTGTTCTCCAAAAAAAAAAAAAAAAACACAACGAAATATTTCTTTTTCTATCTTTCTGACTGCAACATATTTTTATGAAACAACAATTTTTATTTAAGCCCTCATGTTTATCATAAAACTGAATGTTTTTCCTAGATGTTTGTATTATTTTTATTTTTTGCTTTTTGTTTTTTGTTTCAACATTCAAGAACTGAATGAAGCGCGCTAAAACATTCCCAAATAGAAAATGTTGTTGAATTTCCATAAAAACCAAACAAGAGAAAAAGAATAAAATAAAATAAAAATGAAAAGTAGAAAAATCATAAAAATAAAGACACTAAACAAATGAAAACAAAAAAAAATCATACAAACATTAAATATTCCTTAAATTTTTTGTAATATTTTTATGAGAATGTAAGTACTTTTGGAATTTTAGCATACATAAATAAATAGCCTACAGTGGCTAACAAATATATTGAAAAACATTAACTGAAATTTGCAATATTCATACTAATAAACATTATTTTCAAATATGATCAATACGAGTTCAAAATGTTGTCTGAAAATTGTCTGAAAATACACTCTGAAACATAGCACTTTTTTGTCACCCACTGTACATATAAATAAATGTATATATTCCAAAAACATCACAACCATGCATTTATATTACTAAAAATTAACATGAGACAAAAAAAAAAAGAGTTCGAATGCGAATATGTAATAAAATTATATTTATAAAAACAAGCATTTCCCTTTGGCAATAAAATAAATAAGATTCGGATTCATGACATGTAAGTGCACATAAAACAAAAATATAAAATAACATTAAAACCCAACACAACATACGAGTATTAACACTTATGAGGGGATCAGGATCATTTTTATGAAATTAGATAATTTAATAAAGAACAAACACACAGAACATGCAAATACTCGTAAAGTGACCATGAAAAATATAAATAAACAAACCCTTCGTTTAAACAAAATAAATAAACATAAAATGTTTATTTTATTAAACTAATCGTAAATGTTTGTCATATTTTTGTTGTAGCCTTTAAGTCATATTCAGTAATTTCTTAGTATATATATATAAATAGATTTGAAAGACTTTAAAAGAGTAACAAATAATTTCAAGCTGAATTTGACCTATTGCATTGGGTAATAGACTGCGCTTTCCATATCATCCAATCCAGATCAAAAGAAGATGGTTGTTTTTTGGATGTTTGCCAGTCTCACCCCCCATTTTGATGAAGTTTGGTACAAATCATCCTGAAATAATTTTAGGTAAATCAGGTTACCGCAAGTCCGCAAAGTTTTGAGGTGCATTTACAAATAAAAAAAATGGAAATCTTTAAGTTTTTGTAACAATGCCATTAAAAAATTTCTTTTGCAATTTAATTTAAAAGAGTAGATGTAATTGTCGTTCTAATGAGATATAAATAAAAAAATTGGTTAAAAAATGTTAAAGTTATTAAAAAATTCCCAGTCTCAGGCCACTAGAACAAGCAATGTAGGAACAAAATTAACATATTTTGAGAAATTTTAAAATAAAAGCTCATTTTTACTTAAAATATATCCATATTTACTTGTATATGAGATTTTGGCTTCGTACGATACCGTTAACCTATTCTTAGGTGTGACCAAAAAAATTAAATTTTTTAACGGCAGTTTCAAAACTCCATTTTCAACTTTTTTTAAACTTTGTTAAGCAAATTTTATAATTTTTTTATTATCACATTGAGATTTATTCAGAATATAACACGGTGCTGCGATGGAAAAAGACATGGAAAACGACCCAGCGTGGTTTATAGAAAAAATTCAGAAGTTATTCTAAAGAAAACCGTTTTCAGTGATGTTCGTCAACTTATCGAAATGTAACTCAGCCAGTTTTTGTCCGACTTTAAAATGAAGTGCATTTTTTGATACATTTGTAAGTCATAAGTATTGTTTTTGTTAAGAATATCTAAAAGAAAAAGAAAATTTATCAACTTTTTTTTATTTTCGTCGCTTTTTATTGCTTATTTTGATATGAAGGTTTATAAAACTTTATACCAACATATATAGGAAATGTAGTTTTTAATAAAACATGGTTTTAATTATTCAAATCTGATGAAAATTGTAAAAGTTATTCAACTTTTCATTAACACCTTTTTTAGTATTTTCTTCCCCAGCGCATATGAATAAAAAAACCAAAAAAAATTTAGAAACATTTTTGTAAAATTTTTAATTTACAATGTAAATTTTTGCGAACTTTTTTCGAAAAAATTTAATAACTTTTGCAAATATAAACTGATTTTAACAATTAATATCTCATTTTTGTCTATATATAAATGTCTTTATTGTCACTGTCCAAAAAAATAGGTTTTTCTAGAAAAAAATTTAAATAACTATTGTTGAAATTAAAATATAGCGAAATTTTTTATAAAAACTTAAAGAATTTTTTGGAATATAAATTTTATGCAAAAATTTTATGAAAGCTTAATTATTTGCCTCAGTCAACTGTAATAAAAAAGCTCCCTAAAGTATGCAGTACAAATTTAGATATTTTATTTGCAAATAAATAAGAACATGCACGTGTATGTGGGTTGGAGAAACTTGAAGAACTAACATTAGTAAATGCTATCGGGCGAAGCCGGGGCGGTCAACTAGTAAGTTATAAAAGACAAAAATTGGTTAAAAAATTTTAAAGTTATTAAAAAATCGCCAAGCCATTAACGTGTCTCAGGCCACTAGAACAAGAAATGTAGGAAAAAAATTAACGTATTTTGAGAAAAATTAAAACAAAAGTTTATTCTTACTTAAAATATATCCATATTTACTTGTATATGAGTTTTTATCTTCATAGGATACAGTTAACCTATTCGTAGGTATAACCAAAGAAAAATATTTTTTAACGACAGTTTCGAAACTCCAATTTCAAATTTTTAAAAATTTTGTTAAACAAATTTCAGAATTTTTTTATCATAACATGGGGCTTTTTTTACAACATACTAGGCAATAAAAATGTGAAAAAAGTATGTCAATACCTCCTATAGTTTTCCCGTACCTGCGATATACATTTTGTGATTTTCGAGAAAAACTAATTCCTTACTGTTATTAATTTTAAGTAAAATCTTTTCAGAATATTATAGTCCAGGTAATTTTTTAAATATAGTCTGAAAGTTTTCCTAAAATCGGAAAACGTTAACCCTTAAATCGTGAAGGTCAATGGTAAAATTTTTCAATATTTGGAATTTATCATGGAAAGATAGCGAAATGTTATATATTTTTGGGACGATTTTGATAAAACTTAAGAAAAATATAAAATGAAGTCTAGTATTTACAATAACAGCACAAAAATGGAAATTAACCCTTAAGAGCACTTCATTTAGCGAGGTCGATCGAGCAATGTCTGCATGTCTGTTTCGATTAACATTCCAAAAAAACAAACAAAATTTTAAAAAATATGTTATTGTTGAACAAAAAAAATTATATGGTAAAAAAAATCGGGTTAAAAAATATATTTCCGAATTTTACCCATTGTAGGTTCGAAATACTATGGCGTTAAATGTCGTTGGAACAAGAAAATTTAAATATTATTTTCAAGCCTCCTCGTTTTTATTACTTAACAAAAAATATGATATTTACGAAATTATTTATAAATGCTATGTTCAATTCATATGAATCTATGAATTGATTTCATATAAATTGAATTTTTTTTCTGTGTATATACGGCATACATTCGAGTATGGGTGAATTCCAAAATGTATGTATGCAATGCAACCTTAAAAAGTGGAGCAATTTTTAACTCAACCGTGTAAACTTTGATAATGTTTCATATCGCAAAATGTAAGAAAAAGTAAAAACAGGCAGGTAAAAACATGCTTTTTTAAAATTTTAAAGATTTGTACATAGACAATATTAATCGAACTAGAAAAACTAAAAATTCGATTTTATATCTATAATGTTGTATTTAACAAACATTTTTATAACTAATAATTTTGATCCAGAAAATATTATTTCACCAATAAACATAAAAAACAAAAACATGAAAACCCGATTTTTTACTTAAACTTGTTCTAACTTATCTAGCATCGATGATTGCTATATGGGATAGGTTTAGAAAAACACATCCAAAAATTTAATATAAGAAAAAATTATTTAAAATTTTTTAATTTTTAATCGACAATGTGATTATTGCTGTGGTCAACAATATTGTGCTAAAAAATCTAAAATTTCTCACAAATTTAAGATATTCACTTAAACATCAATCAATTAGATTTTATTTAGGCTGATTAGGGTCTGCTGCTGAAACACGATACGAAAACAATTTTAAATATTTTGTATGAAAGTCATCCAGTTTTTAAATAATTTTTGAGTATTTTTTATTCAAAGATTTTAAAAACAATTTTAAAATTGCTTTCAAGTTTCTAAATCGATTATTCGATTTTTCTCTTGTTAGAATAAAACGAATAATTCGAATAAAAGATTTTAACTTGTTTGAATAATTCTATCACACGTTTAAAATTAATCAAATTATTCGAATAATTTAAATTTTCTTAAAAAAGTAAAGAATGAAAGTTTTTAATATTGTACTGTTAAAGAAAAATAAAAATCACGTTATAGTTAACAATTCAAGTATTGATAATATTAAAAACATTCGAAAACAAAGTCCATCATTAAAATAGCATCAAAAATATTCTGATCAGATTCCCTCCCTAATAATCTTCAAAACAATTGACTAGCTAATTCTTTAATAACCGTTTAATAACCGGAACTATGCTATAAAAAATTTGAGCTAGTTGGACTTGAACCTGAATTCAAGTATAAGATAAACGTATTAAGAACTTTTTTATGTCGTTCATTAATTTGGATTTTAAAATGAGTAATTTTAGTTAACTTTTTCTAAATTATTTATAACAAATTGTATATAACCTCAAGCACTTTCGACGTTGCAATTTAAGACCCGAGGTGACCAAATTTGAGGGGCCACGTACTGGCCCCCATTACACCTAGGAAGCTAAACAACTGCAAATCAACTCGAAAACACCTCAGCTCCAATCATGTGAAATTTCGTAATAATATCTCTAAGAGTTCCCGAGATACCGAATTATTGCCAAAAATATACGTTTCTGAACCACTGTGCGTTGCCGAATCTTTGCTTAATCAAGTGGTCTTAAGCATTCACACAAATCAGTCCAAAGTTTGATATTATTATCAGTGAACGTGGCTAATTTTAAGTCAGACAGTGCATGATTGACGCATTTATAAATATGCATAAATTTTATTACCATATTAGACAAAAATATTCAACATCATATATAAGACGAACTCCATGTTTTCCTTGCAACAAAACGTAAGTTTGCAATATTTTGTGTTTATCATTAGATTTTTTTAAATATTTTGCAACACGTACGAAGTAGGTTAATAACATCACTTATATGTATTTTAAGATCATGGCCTTTGTCTATTTCAATTTCACTTTCGACAACCGTTCCAAAATCACATTCGCCGTCATTTTCAACATCACTTTAATCTAAGTTAGTATTTTGATTTTTAATTGCGATTCTGCTAATATTTCGCCTGCATCTTTATACGCTAAAATTTCTGTTTCGAAATCAATTCTAAAATCATTCAGTTTTTTTTTACTAATAATATTAATATTATATTTCGTATCTTTTATACTCACTGGTTCAAGTCTTAAATTAAACATTTTGTAAGATTTGTTTTTAGAATTGTAACTTCTTGCAGTAATATTTATATATTTATAGAAGGGAGTCGAAAGACTCCCTTTATCTTTAGTTATTTATCGAATTTCAGAAACAATAGTATTTTATACCCTTCACCTTCGTGAGAAGGGTATATATAAGTTTGTCATTCCGTTTGTAATTTCCACAATCAAATTTTCCGACCCTATAAAGTGTATATATTCCGGATCCTTATAGATAGCGGAGTCGATTAAGCCACGTTCGTCTGTCTATCCCTCTGTCTGTCTGTTGAAATCAACTTTCCGAATCCCCCAAAAAAATTTAAGCAATTTTAATATATTTGTACATCTATTCGTTTTATTCGATTATTCTACATAAATTTTTTCGAATTATTCGTTATTCAAAAATGATAATTTTTAAATTGTTCGAATAATTATTCGTAAGAAATTATTCGATTAATCGAACGATCATTACTCGAATGAATACCCTAATAAAAATTTATTTGAAAACTCTGTGATTTTCGTACAAAAAATTTTGAAAATAGTTTTCTGGCCGTGTTTCTTAATTTAGGCCTCTTTTTTCCAAATCATGTCAATTTTTTAGGTCATCAAAAACAAAGTTTATTTTAATTTGGGACAGAAAACTTCATTATTGTTATTTTCGAATTAAATTTATTTTTTCACGATTTAAAAAAGTATTTTTTTAATCCTAATAAAAATGTTATTGCCTTAAAATAAAACTTAATGAATTCAACTTTCAACACACAAATCAACAAATCAAATAATGAAAATCAATAAAATTACAATATTTTCCCCAACACAATTGTCTTAATAAATAACAATCTTATATTCAGTTTTTTACATCCTTATTATCCTTAAATAAGTTTGTTTACAAAACATTTTCTTACAAGTAATTGAAAACGCCGAAAAAAAGGGATTAGCATTAAGAATAAAAACCAAAACAAATAAAATATCCTTTTTTTAGCAAACATAAATTCCAAAAAAAAAAACAAAATTCTAAGAATGTGTGCAATATTGTTGCTCTCTCTTAAGCATGAATACATAGAAGAACTTTGAAGCACGTGAATAATACAAATACATTTTAGTAAAAATAAAAATTGAAAAAGAATAAAAAAAAAAAACGAAGACAACATACCGGAATGCAAAAGGAGCAAAATTATAACAGCATGGCAACTAATCCACATGATGTTTGTTTTGTTTTCCTTTTCCTTGAGTTTCTTTTATTTATATTTTAGTTTTAAGATTTTTTTTTTAAATTTTCAATTCCAATTTCTGATTTAGTTTAGAAACTTATTGGCTATTAAGATATATTTTTTTAATTTTGGTATTTTTTTATGGTTTATTTTATTGACAAATTTTGTTTTAATTCACTGCACTAGATTAAAATTGTAATACTTATATTGTGTGTATGTATATGAGAATATTGCAGTAATCCAGAAGTCAAAAACACATACATTGCAGAATTTTTATTTCATTTAATTTTTCCTTATTTTGGTTTTAGTTTAAAAAAACTGTATTCACATTTTCTTTAAATTTTTACACTTTTCATTTTGGCACTTTTTTGCATGTTTGATTAAAATGGGGAATTTAATTTTTATTGCTTAATAATTTTGATTTATTTTTAAATTTGATTTTAAGCCTTTTCTTTAAAAAAAAAGGATTTTTAGTAGTTGGTTGTTGAATTAAGAGAGAGTTTCAATTTATTGATAAATTTATTCGAACGCGTTTTTATTTGAGTTGGAAGCACTATATCTATATAGTTATTGGCGATGTCTAAGTATCTACAAACAATGAAAACTTGAGATGTTGATGACATTACACTTGACATTTACAAAATAACATTTTCGTTGTATTCTCTCTCTCCCGCCTTTTGTGCGGCTCTTTAGATTTTAGGCTCGTTGTTGTTTTAGTGTAGGCTCTTTAACTTTAAAACACTCTCAGCTCATTGCTATTGTTATTTTGTATTTTTAGTTACAAAAACCCCCTAGAAACTATTAAGCAAATTCTCTTTTCGTCTCTTGCACAATTTTTGTTTGGTTAAATGAGTGAGTGAGTGTATGTGTGAGTATGAGAGTGTATGTGTTTATTTTTTTTTTTGTTGTATTTAAACAATGCACTTTTATTTTAACACTCTGGCTCTCTTTCACTTATCACTCCTAGAATCAGCCAAATACTTCCATGTTTATCCGTTAAACCGTACGATTCCTTCAAAGTTCCAACTGCTACTGATGTCCCAAACAAATGCTGCCGCCTTAGAGCCGTTCTGTGCTCCACTGAATTGCATTTCCTCTTTGGTGTGGTGTATTATTGTCGTCTCTTTAGTGTTTCCCTAGTTGGGCGCCATATTTGCAAATGTTGCCCCAGTGCGCAGAATCGTAGCGAGGGCAACATGATGAATTCTCTACTTCTTCTTGGCTTATTGTCTGTGGTTAAGGACATTATCAATCGGTTTTTGTTTTGCGCCTTTATTCAGACTTTTTGTTGTCAGTGTTTATCTTTGCTTTCATTTTATGATTTCGTTTGTAGGTTTGGCGCTTTGTTTTAAGTTGTGTTTTTTGTTTTCACATTCTACCGGTATACATTTAGCATTTCATTCATATTGTTTTCAGTCTCATTTGGTATTAGAAGTTAAGCGGTTAGAATTAGTTTGGTTAGTTTTTAGAGTAGATCAGTTGTTTTAAATATTCGTAAAGTTTATGGAGGTTTTTTTTTAGTAAAGGAGTGAATATAAAAAACTAAACACACAAAATGGTTCAAATGAATAATATTGAAAAGTAAATTATTAAATAATCATACTCTACACCAGTTATTTGTTTATAGGGTTTATTATTAATGGGTTTATTCTTTAGTACAAGTCGAAAAATATTTTCTGTCATCTAAACACCAAGTGCAGACAATATGAGCCAATTCGGATAAGATTTAGATGTTGCACATTTTATTTGAAATATCAATCAAGTTACCGTAGATGTTTAAATATAAAAGAAATACATTTTCAGGCGCATTTAACCTATTAAAACTTGTATGGACAAGTTTTAATAGGTTAAAGTCCCAAAGAATTGGAACTTAATTCATAATTTTTGTTTGTGAGTTTTTTCAAGGATGCAACTCCCATCGAAATTTTTGTTGAGGGTGAATTCAGTTTTTTTGTGAGTTATTTTATAAATTTTTTTGAATTGGCGGCCTTCGGTCGGGCTCAAAAGTTTTCTTCTATCGCGTGTATCCCAACTGAGCGAAGCCAGTTTTTTACACCCCCGAGGATACAATGTTTACCATGTTTTCCAAATTGGAAATTATTTCACGAAACAACTATAAATGAAAGTTGATAATGCCAATTTTAACGGTTGTATCTATCTACTGGGAGTTAGCAGATTTCGAGAAATCACACCTTTTTTATAATTATGTCTTAAAAATACTTATCGTTGCCTATTTTCTAGCATTTAATTTCAGTTTGTTGGCTTTTTTATGAAAATGGCTATGTCAAGACACTGACATGTTGTAAATTTTTCGGTTGTGCCGAATCTTATATACCCTTCAACAAATATTTTCTTTTTAAAATATTTTTATTTAAACAAAATTAATTTTTTTTTTCAAACTTGTTTTTAAATTTTTTTTTCCAAATTGTTTTTAAAAAAGTTTTTTACAAATATTTTTTCCAAATTTTTTTTTTTAATTTTTTTTGGGGAAAATAATTTATGAAAAAATTTAAAAAAAATTCGCGTAAAAAATATTTTTCCGGATTTTGACCCATTGTAGGTCCAACTTACAATAGCCTTATATACACCGTTGCAATGGACTTTGAAATATCTATCATTAGATATTCATATTGTCTATATTAATGACTTAGTAATCCAGATATAGATAAAAAAATAGGGCAAAAATCGAGGTTGTCCCGGTTTCTTCCTTATATCTCAGCCATATGTGGGCTGATTTTGTCGATTTTAAATAGCAATTGAGCCGGAAGAATTCCCTACATATTCATGTATGAATCATGTATGTAAGTTATTTGGGGGCTACGGAAAGTTGATTTCAACATACATACAGACGGACATGGCTACATCAACTTCGCTATCTATAACGATCCAGAATATACATACTTTGTGGGGTCGCCAATGAAAAATGTATATATACCCTTGCCACTCATGGCGAAGAGTAAAAAGATTAAAACAAAACAAGTAAAAAAAGTATAGTCAGTCAAGCCCGATGATATGGTATCCTACACCGAAAAGAGGATTATTAACAGTTTTCTTTTAAAACTTAAATGGGAGCTATGACTAATTATGGACCAATCATCATTACATTAGGTGACATGTTTTTTTTATATATGAAACGTATGTATGTGTTGAATTTTATATGAATACCAAAATTTGTAAGAAATCAATATTCGTTAAAAAGATTTTCGGAAGTGAGCCTTATATGTGAGCTATGAGTAATTATGGACCGATCGTTATAAAATTTGGTGATATGACTTTAAAATATGGGGCATTTCATGTCAAGTGAACTAACTTTTGAAATCGATGTCTTCCTATCGGGACGAAGGTTAGTTCTATTGGATAGTAATTCAGACACAATTTTTCAACAAGATCTGTCGAGAACTCTCCGAGTTAGAGGGGGCTTTTTCGCCATGCAGGTGTTTTTTCTCATCCATGTAACTATCTTTTAAAATAAATAGTTTGTAACTCAATTGTATGTCTTTTTTTCAAAATGGGCCCTTTTTAATTTTGCTAAAAAGAAAGCTTAATTGTTTTCCTTTAAGTTCTATTTGGTCGCTTAGTGGGATGCGAGTGGGATATCTATCAAAATAAAAGTTTTAACACAAAAATTGTATGTCTTGAGTTACAAAACATTTATTTTGAGTTACTATCCAATAGAACTAACCTTGGTGCAAATTTCATACCGATTGGAAGACATCGATTTCAAAAGTTGGTTCACTTGACATGAAATGCCCCACATATATATCAAATTTGTATTAAATTTTATTGGAATACCAACATTTTTAAGAGATTTATGCTAGTTACAGTGATTTTCGGAAGTGTGCCTTATATGGGACCGATCATCACCAAATACTTTGGTGCAAGGCTTATATAACACTTGTTTGTGTTGAATTTGGTTTGGATATCTATATAACTAAGATATTTATGAGATATGCAAACGCGTAGTTAAAATTAAAAAAAAAAAAAAAAAACTTATCATACTGCCGATCTTTACTTTTTCATACATTTTGCGATATGAAACATTATCAAAGTTTACACGGTTGCGTTAAGAATCACTCGACTTTTTAAGGTTGCATTGCATACATACATTTTGGAATTCCCCCAATGTCTTCGTCCTTGAGGCAATTGAAGAGCTTGTACAAAATCTTGTCGAATTATCTTTGAAATTGCGACCTGCAGTTTATATGGACGGACGTACATAGCTTAATCGACATAGAAAGTGATTCTGAGCATTTTAATTTTTGTGTACTTTAATGTAGGTGTTGGGACAATATTTTTGCACGTTAATATTTATACACGTTGGGTATAAAAAGAGCATAGAAGATGCCGAACGTTCTGGACGCCCAGTTTAGGTTTCTACACCCGAAACAACTGAAAAATTTGTGAAAGCCATAGGCATCTCACATGGCTCAGTGGTTTCGATTATGAATAATCACTTAGGTATGAATTATGCTACGAATTGCTTCATCATCCGCCCTATTCTTTGGATTTAGAGAAATAATGTGAAGAATACCATTTGTTAAAAAAAATTTAAAAATATGTTCTATTTTAGTTATCCGAATTTTTATCAGAAATCTTCGGACAAAAATTTTAACAAAACTATCTCTTAAGCTAAATAGTATTAAGTACTATCAAAATGTAAAATGTCTTGACATCCGATTTAAAACTCAATTTTTAGTGATTTTTTACATTTTTTCCGAGGTGAGCAAATTTTAAGTGCCACCCTTTAGCTACCATTCATCAACGAACCCATGTAAATACGAATGAACTCAGCTCTCTCTTGTAAATGTCATTAAGCAATCGTTGACGAGCATTATTTCCAAAATAAAAAGTTTCAAAACAACTTTCACAACAAGTAGATAGATACTTATTAAGTTTTTGGTCGGAAACTTATTTTGAAATTTTTGTTGTGTAGAACTTCAATTAGGATAATTTTTTGTATGGATTTGTATGTCTGAAATGTCGAATTAGTACTTGCGATGAAAAATGGATCCATTACCCGAAGCATAAGCAATCTTATGTGAAGCCTGGTCAAGCAAATCCACTCCGATCACATGAAACTATCATATTTCATCATAACAACACTCGGACATATGTTGCAAAAACTATTTAGCTTGTAGTAGTTGGGATGTTTTGCCTCACCCGCTTTGCAGTCCAGACATTGCTCCGTCCGACCTCTATTCGTTTTGATCGATACAGCAAGCTCTCTCTGGGATACGCTTTACTTTGAAGCAGAGTATCCAATATTGGCTTTATTCGTTCTTGGCCTCAAAATATGAATAGTTATTTTGGCAAGGAATCCATGTGTTGCCAGAAAGATGGGAAAAGGTCATGGCAAACAATGGCCAATACTATTAAAGATTCACTTTCCAAACTTTGTTAAAAATTCAACAAATTATTTTATTTTTCCAAAAATTATAAATTTCTAAAATTTTTCAGCTAAAAACCTGCTGAACTCAATTACTATTACTATAATAAATTTAATAATGCACATTCCCAATTCGTTATCTAACCTTACGCAATAAAACCCATGTTGGCCAGTGTTAACCCACTTTATGCTGAAAAATTCGCTCTAGTTGGTAGGGCATTAAATAAGCTTTAGTATTTCATTAATCACCCGTTAGGAAAAATTTAATTAGTTTATTTTACGTTATTCCATGAACTGAATCAGTTTTGTGTTTATATTCTCCTGGTGTTGTTAATAAACTACATTCGTTCTAAGTTTTGATTAAAAAAAAAAAAAACAAAAACCTAAACTTTTTTTGTTGGCCAAACTACTAACCGTATTGCAAAAGTTATGGTTTAGCCTAGTAACATACATACGTATCTACATGCCTACTTTTAAATACAGTGGGAGGCAAAATGACTCAGGAGTTTGCAATGTAGGTTATTTATGTTGTTAGGCTTATAATTAAGGAAAATCTTTAAACAAAATGAAAGGTAGCTTTCAAGTAATTTGAAACTAAATCTAGGATGTAGTTTTACTACACATTTCATTGAGTTATGTTATATATTATTTCACATCATCATTTATAATTGCTACTCACTGTATTCGTTTATGTGTGAGCTTCTGCACTAGCATTATAGTCGTTGTGGGAAAAATATTTAAAACTGTTACAAAATATTATGCAGTCAAAATTTCCAATGTTTTCCCTTATGATAATTTGCTTATACAAAATACACAATTTCAAAAGACCTGTGTATGTGTAACACACGCATCCATACCAATTCCTATACAAAAGCAACATTCCTGCCAACTACATGGACATTGGCATCCAGGTTTAACTAGCGGTGGTGGTAGTAACAGGACACATAACGAATGTGCGTTTACAAAACATAGTTAAAAGAGATGGGCTTTTACAAAAACACATTGCTGGTGAAAATGTTTTTAAATCTACATTTTTAAGGTTTAATGTTACATTCCACAAACACTTGAACAAATACCGCAATATTATTATTGTGTGACACAAGCGCGCTTACACACATAAACACTAGGGTGGCTCTTATTATGCTCCTTTTCGATTTTGGATACTCAAAAGGTCTAAAATTGTTCTGCGTTATCTAAGAACTCAATGTTGAAAATTTGAGCAAAATCGGAAAACGTTTAGAAGTTCCTCATTTCCTTTGCAGTTTAAAGCTTTTTGGTAGAAAGCTTTCAGGACTACCTTAATACCCAATCTCTTATTGTAGGCAAATACATACATTTTTGTTATATATCTACTCATACATACTTAGATACACTTATTTGCAAATGACAAAAGTATGGAAAGGTTATTGTGACCCTTCAACAATGACCCCTGTTTTCCATGTGGCATGATATAAAGGATACGAACGAAAGCTTTATTGCCATAACCTAAAGAGTCAATGACTTTTTCGGTGCCTCTATACATACATATGTATGTAGACACTGCTGTTGCTGTTGTTGTTTTTTGTATTGTTGTCAACATTGTTGTTGTTGCTGTTGTTTTCATTATTGTACTCTGCACTTTATTGTATTGTTGGATGGGTATTGTAGGAAAATCATGCTGTGAGATACGCAGAATTTCTTTAATATTTAATTAAATCGGCGCATGCATGTTTCTACTTTTGGGGGATAATATATTTTTTTTTAATTAAAAAAAAATAAATTTTAGCTAATTATTTTTAGCAGATTTCGAATAAATTCGCAATTAATTGGAATTAGAGGGCTAGTACTTCTGTTTATCCATTTTTTCACCCTATTATAAAAACTAAAAATTCAAATGTTGAAAAAAATTGTCATTGTATTTTTATTTCTGTATATTCTACATTCACAATGTAGGGTTATTTAATTTGTTTTTAGACCTACCAAATATTTACTATTTAATATTTGTCTTGTTATCAGCAATAACATCAACAACAGAAGAAATAAACTCATTGAACAACAAGAGAGAAACGTAATAACTACAACAATCAAACAAACAAACAAATGTATGTAAGAAAATGATCATAATAATAGCAGCAACAACAAAAACACACTCCCTTAGTTGGGTCAAGTGATAAGTCTTCAGAAGAAAATAGTAAAACTTTGGCATAGTTTTTTGCAACGACGCCGAAATACAACATACACACACGGTGGTCAATTCCGGCCAAAAATGCATAACTTCTTCATTTCTTCATAGATATGTTTGAAATTTGGTATTTGTATTAAGAATAACATAACCAACCGACCGATAAATATTTCGATGTTCAAGTACAGGGTTTGGTCAAAAAAGCATGGACGTTCTAAAAGTATCTAAAATTCCATGTAAGCGGCTGAAATTTATTCCAAAAATAACAAGTAAGAAAGTATGGTCGGTCAAGCCCGACCATTTAATACCCTACACCAAGTAAATGAGTAAAAATATTTTTCTTTTAAAATATCAATAATTTATATTTTTGAGTGATTTTTCGAAGGGGCCTTATATGGGAGCTATGATCAATTATGGACCGATCACCATAAAATTAGATTGTGTGATTTATGTCCATATGACAGTTATTTATGTTGAATTTTGTGTGTATACCAAAATTTTTAAGTGATTTATGCACGTTAAAGTGATTTTCGGAAGCGGGTCTATATGGGAGCTATGACTAATTATGGACCGATCGTAACAAAATTTGGTGACATGAATTTTGTATATATAAAACTTATTTGGAACAAAATTTGTCTAGATACATAGATAAATTAAACATTTATGACCGATAAAGTCCAATTTCGAGGGGACATTTCTATGGGGGCTAGGTGAAATAATGGACCGATTTCAGCCAGTTTCAATAGGCTTGGTCCTTGGGCCGAAAAAATAATATGTACCAAATTTGATCGAAATATCTTCAAAATTGCGACCTGTACTCTGCTCACAAGGTTTACATGGACAGCCAGCCAGCCAGCCAGCCAGCCAGCCAGCCAAACAGACGGACGGACATCGTTTAATCGACTCAGAAAGTGATTCTAAGTCGATCGGTATACTTTAAGGTGGGTGTTAGACTAATATTTTTGGGCGTTACAAACATCTGCACAAACGCATTATACCCTCCCCACTATGGTCGTGTAGGGTATAATTATGGGGATATCATAAACCGTTAAGAAGATATGCCCAAATCTATAAGTCTCTAAAAATTATTTTATTTTTGATTTTCCATGGAGAAAAAAAATGTAGCCCCACCTTCCCCCAAGCTGTTTCTTTAATAAAACGAAAGTTGGGAGTGTCTTGTTTCGATTAAAAGAAAATATAGTTTTCGGAACAGGATGAAAACTGCAAATATTTTGTCGAATAATAAACGAAATATCAAAAAAATTCTTATCTATGTATGGGTTTCGTTAGCGGTGGGCATGGCTGATTTATTGAAACTCGGCATGCGTTCTTCTTTTATTTCATAAAATATATGTACCAAATTTCTAGACTTTTACTTGGATAGGAAAAATTTTATGCGAAAAAATCTACTTGAATTGGGCAGTGGGAGTTACACTTGGTCGATTTTGCTAAATTTTTTTTTTTCTTAAATTAGTCCATATAATTCTCGGTGCCAAATTTCAATGCTCTACGACCATTCGTTATAATTTTTATACAAAAATGAATTGCATTTGGATTGTATGGGCGGTATGCGGTGGACATGGCCGATTTTATTGAAACTCGGCACTCGTTCTTTTTTTGTTTCAGAAAATATATGTACCAAAAATCCATTTGGATTGGTCGATTTTGATAAAATTTTATTTTTTTCTTAGTTTGGTCCATATAATTCTCTGTGCTAAATTTTAGCGCTCTACGACCACTCCTTATAATTTTTGCCAAAAAATGTATGAAGCCATCCCTCTGTGTGGAATTGGATTGGCCAAGTACTGCACAACACCAGGATGATATTATCAGAAACGCCATCAACTAGTACCACCAAGGAAGCCCAAGAATAGGGCACAAATATCTGTTCAAATATCATGATTAACCAACATCTGTGGATTTAAACGTACCCTACTCAAACAGCTATCGAAATCAAAAGACGAAAATGGTGATGGATTGGCCAAGCACTCCATAAAACCAGGATGATATTAACAAAAAGGCCATCAAGGAAGCCCAAGACACGCTAACCATACATGGCGAAGACAAGTTGAAGCCGAAGCTGCGGAGTCTATGAAAATGTAGAACGAGATGAAGATACTAGCGTGAAACAAAACCGAATGAAACAAATTCGTTGAGGGCCTTTGTTCCTTATAGAAATTTAAGGAATTAATATATAACAACTGAAACCGTTTGAAATTTTGTCTATAAAACAGAAAACTGTGTGAAGTATCTTCTGAGATTACAACGCTCACAACCGAACAACATTGTGGCTCGGATAAAACGACTCAGAACGTGATTTTGATGGAGGATGGGAATGAAACTATTACTTTTTGGATACATAAATATTAAAACAATTAAAAAAGAATTTACTCATGATAAAAACTTAACAATCACCCCACCTACATACTTAATAAGTACAACACAGACATTCACTCCAATAAACAAAAACACACAACCTCTATTGAAATCTTAATCATACAACACTAGAAGAACATATTTCAAGTTTTTCCTATCGTTCTTTTTCTTCTTCTTTAGGATGTTTTACGATGTTGTTTTTTTTCATTTCTTTATGACCAAAAATTATGTAGTTTATACCAGAATGGATGGCCTAAACACGTTGTTGTTGAGGCTGTTATTGTTGTTGTAAATTATACAAGATGTGTTCATGTAGATACGTATGTATGTATGTCGGTAAGTGTGTGGGTGTGTATGTTTGGTTGTGTATATCTATGATGATGTTGTTGCTTTGATAAGTATGTCAACAACAGAATCATCATCAACATATTTACGTTTTGGTTGCTGTTACAAATGAACGTATTATGTACAGTATCGGTGAAAATATTTTTAATGAAATTCGCGTTATAACTTTTTTTCCAATTCCAAAGAAGGTAAGGATTTTAGAAACAACAAATGAACTCTAAAATAAATCAAGTAAGAAAGTATGGTCAGTCAAACTCGCAAAAGTAGTGGGCCAGAGCTATGACTAATTATGGTCTAATCATCATAAAATTAGTTGACATGACTTCCTTATAAGTACATCAAATTTATTTGGAGAGAAATTTTATGTAGATAAACATTTATGGCCGATAAGGTCCTATTTCGGCAGCACATTTTTATTGGGGATAGGTGGAATTAAGGACCGATTTTATCCAGCTTCAATTGGCTTCATCCTTTATACCGAAAATAAGCGTTAAATCCAAAATATGTTGCGTGATTCGATAACTGATTTAACCCTAGTTAGATAACGGTTTTTTTTTGTACTGAAAAGATAACGATACTTCTCAAAGACGTATGCTAGTTTATACTTTTGAAAGGATATCACCGAAAATAATATTGATAATTTTGTTGGTTGAAATCATTTATTTATTCAATTTGTTTTTAAATAAAAGCATCTTTATACATAAAATAATAATAAAAATAAAACTAAAAAAATGTCTTTAAGTTGTCATATTTTTTTTAAGGCTAAAAAAAAATATGACAACTTAAAGACTTTTTTATAAAGGACTTCTTCAATTCGGTTCCAAAAACTAAAATAAATATTTTCCTTGTTTCCAATGCTGCTGATTGAGTAAGTATGCCTATTAGAGCAACAATTTATTTTCAATTTGTGTCTTTAAAAGTTGAAGTTGTCATATCTATTCAACGATAGGCGGAAATTTCAGCATTGGTCCATTGGACAATTTCCGAAATTATTCGGTGATAAAAAATATAGTAGCATGAAATTGGGTCGTACAGTGATTTGTATTTCTTTCCGTATTTCCCGAATTGGTTTTCTTTCCGTACGAACTACATTCATAGTTTCGTAAAGCGCTTTGAACTCTTGGTGTAGTCCAGCAGTGCTTACTTTTACTATTGAAATAAATAGTAAAATTATCAGGTTCTTAAGGATTTTACTGAATCGAAAGTATATTCTCATCAAGCTCAAGCTCATCTTTTACATCACTTTAAACATCATCCTCAATTAATTCATCTTTCGATTCGCTCACATTTTCCAATGAATCCGAGTAGTCTAAAATGATTTGCAAAAGAGTAGCAATTTCTTCGTATGCCAAACCATTTTAGCAAATTTTAGCCATTTAAAGCAAATTTAAACAAAATAATACCTTAAAATTCAATCAAACCAAAAATTTATTTTTGTTACAAAGTTAAACTAAAGATAACGATACGCCTAACTCACAGCCCCAAAACAATCACCACTAATAAGCTACTGCTAACGATTGAGATAATTGAGCGTGAGTAAGTTGTAAGTTAACAAATGTGAGAGTAATAGCATAAAATTGAAGAGGCCTACGTCTCGCAGGCGTACCTTATCTAACTAGGGTTAAAGTAATTCTATTCATGATCATTTGCCAGAGTATAGTGATCATCAGCGAAACCAAAATATGCAAATGCATGTTTTTTCTGGTGAGTCTAATGGGCACACGTATAAGATATTTACACGTTTTAGAACTATTTAAGAATTTTGGCATCGATTTGTTAGTGCATATTTTTGCATATTTTACCCTTAAATGCATATTTTTGCATACATTTGTTTTAAGAGCATATTTATGTCATATTTTTGCGTTTTAGAGCATATTTTACTGTTTAATAGCATATTTTGACTTTATCAAAAACAAATTTTGTTTTTCTTAGTATTCGCTGTTGTGTTACAGGTTTTTACTTCCTTTGTATAAAATTCAAAATTGGAAAAAATATATGACTTTTTTAATATAAAATAAGCACTGTTTTAATAATAGCGCGATCTAAATATAAAATTTTAGTTCTAATTCAAACTTAACTATTCTAAGAGTTAAAGAAATATTGTTACGTTTTAACCTTTTCAAAACGCTGGTTTATTTCCTTTAAATAAACCGGATACTTTTGATTGCAAATAAAAGCCGTTTAGTAGTTTGAAAATTGTAACAACTCTTTATTTCTTTAAAATGTACAACAACAGAATTAAATAACCACTCAATGTTTTTTTATACACGTTTATAAATTCTCAGAATTACAGACACAATTTATAATGTACACGAATTTACTTGAAAAACACAACACACTTTAAGGCACTCAGATGATGTTTATTCGAAAAGCGTCTCTGATCAACTCACTAACGGCTGCAACCTCTGCCACTATTTATAACACTGCCATCTGCACTCTAGATTGCTCTTTAACTATCAAAGTTCGAATATTCTAGATCATACGCCATCTGTGGTGTACTTTCTACAATGTTCTTTAACTGAATATTCGAATTCAAACTGCGCACAGTGGGGTCAAATACCCCTTTTTTACGGATTTATTAATATCTCAACAACAATAATAGCGACGCTTGCAAAATTTTACGTGGGTAGCCCTTAGACCAATCCGCATATTGTAACAAAATTTTAGGGATATAGGAGGGTGAAGTCAATTACCCACCATATAAAATAATTATTAACTGTGATATATCTATAGAACTACAATAGTAATGCACACTAAATTTTCTGCGGGTAACTCTAAAAACAAAATACACGTTCTGCCAAAATCGGAAGGGTATACGAGGGTGGAATCGGGTTCCCCCCATATAAATGAATTATTAATTATCCTATATCTATAGAACTACATCAGTGAGACACACTAAATTTATGCATGTTATTGATAAAAAAACTACCATATTGTTTTAAGATGATATCATTATATTAACTAGTAATGGGAGTTTGAATAATAGAGATCTTTCCCAACTCCTGCCACTAGAAGACTTGCAAAGTTTAAATGCACTGCTTTGAAATTTATACAACACAATATTTGAAATGAGACAATATAAAAACTACAGATCTGAACTGGCTCCCGATATAAAACTTTAAAATTCTCGCGATCGCGCTCACTAACATAATTTTTTTATTAAGCTACATTGACTGCTGTCGGATGACTTCGTATTAACAACAAAAAAAAAACTTCGTATTAATCACAAAAAAAAATTTCAGAGTTATATTGTTAAAATTCCGCGTGCTATTCATTCACGATTAGAAAATCAATGGAAGGAAAACTAAACTGAAATAAAGAAAAGTAATTGGTAAAAGTTTATTATTGTTTATCTCATTATAATACAAGAATACAGCCACGTCCAGGCCTGACTCACACGTGACTCGTATTATTAATCGCAACACTTGCACATCTCTTATAAAACAAAAAAAATAAAAAACAATGACAATGACAATAACAACAACAACAATGACAGAAATAAAACGTTTATCAGAATCGCAAAGTGCTTTTTGATGGTAGACTTAAAGGGTGAAGCTTTTACTAATTTACATATAACTTATGAGGCGCAGCGATGCGCAACCTATTTTTTTCTGAAACAACACCTAACTGTCCAGGCTTTTAAATTATATTAAATTCTCTGCCCAGCTGAGCCCAGCTAATAACTTTATGTCCATTTGAACTGACAAAATCCATTTTTTTTTTTACACTTCCAATATAAAAACTAATATCAAAGCCACTTCCACAAATAATTCAAATTAAAATTTAACCAAAACATATCAATAAATACCTGAACTTGATGGTTGCATAATTAGATTTGTTAATTTTTTTTAAATTACCTATCACAAATAGTATTTATTTGCGCAATTTTTTATTTTTTTTTATAAATTTTTTAGGTTTTTTTCTCACAATATGTAATTTCAACACGTGACTATAAAAATACCGTTTAATATTTCACATTAATTTTTTGACTGCTGATGTAGAATTCTGTGCTCTTTAAGCTGGCACTTTAAGTTTTCACGATACTTGAAATTTGTTTTTTCAATTAATCCGCAAAATTAGTATGTTTGGCCCCTCTGTGCAGCGTTGCCAACTTACGATCAATGGTCAACTGAAAGCTTTTATTTAATAATGCCCACAGATATGTTACAGTTTGCTATTACAGCAATGTTATTTGAAATCATTATGCTACTTTTAAATCAGCCCTTAAAATCGTTATATTTGAATTCAAGTACAAATTCGTAACAATATTATCTTTTAAATTTGCTCCTATAACATCAATTGATGTCGAAAGAACATTTTCTATGTATAAAAATGTTTTCAGATCCAATAGTCAACGATTTTTATTTGAAAATTTAAGTCAACATTTTGTAACTTATTGCAATGATAACCTTAATTGAAGAAGTGATTTTATATTTATATAAAATATCGTCAAAAAATACCTCTCGAGGCCTTTTCATAACTTAAGTACCTATTGTTTTTATGTTTTATTTATTTTTTGGTGTACTTATTATAGATCTTGTTATTTTTGTTTATTTTATGTTACTTTACCTTTTTAAAAATGAGTTGTATTGATTTTTTTAAATAAAAATTTAGTTTTTGGTTAAAAATTATGTAAAAGTTTGTTTTTTTAGGAGCATATTTAAAGCGCTTAAAACGTTTTTTTAAAGCATATTTCCGCTTTCCCTGGTGATCATAAATGTGAGCGTACTCTGACAATTCGTTTGACAGTTAACCCTTTCGTTAGTTATAAATGGCTTAAAAAACAACCTTTATTATATTGCTGATTTAGAATTTGGCATACAAAATCAATTTTTTTCAATGAGTTTTGACAGACACTATGTGAATTTGTGAACTCCTGTAGGTGGTTGTCAGTATGTATTTATGTTTGTGTGTAAATTTATGCCTGGAGGGGTTTACTATGCGGTATTGCGTATGTGTAGGGGTTTTTTGTGTTTTTTATTTTGGTAAACGTGTGTATGTATACAGTTTATTTGTGTGTGTCGGTTTGTGGACGAGTGTTTTTGGCATTTGTCTATAATGGCAACATTTTGTAAATATTACAGGACAACCTCAATAGGCAAATATACTTACTAACTATTACATTCAAGTTATATGTATGTTAGTATATTTGTGTGTTTTTCTGTTTGTCAGGCAAATTTTACTCTTGGGAGATTTCTTTTTTTAAAAAACATCTAAAATAGCAAAATATATCTGTATTTCGTACAAGAAATTCCAGTTGAAAGTGAAATTGATAAAAAAAATGGTACATAATCTTATAAAATATTTACAAATAAATGTTAATTTGAAGTGAGGAGTATAGAAAAGTCCATATTTAACAGTCTTAGTTAACCATGTACAAATTTGTTAAATGTTGTTAGAAATGTAAAGTCTCAATTTATAATTGGCGTCCCTAGATATCTAGAAATTTTGTTTAAAGTAGTTAATAAAATTTTATGCTGAAATAGTCATTTATTTTGCATATAATTATTATTAAAATCTGTTTGATTTAAAGGGCAATTTTTGATATCGTCATTCAAAATAAATTTTATTTGAAATTACAATTAAAAAAACTTGTTAAATGAATGCTTCGTTGTCAATTCCTTCTGTGAGGCTTAGGACACATAATGATCAGTGTACTTTTCATGCTCTTATTAACCTGGATGTTGAAGAGTATATTAGTCTATTAGATCATTGCAGTTTAGTGGTCGCTTTACTAACCACCCTTTCTATAGTCTTTAAAACTTAGTTTGTTGGCATTTATTTGCATTCTGCTGAACAATTAAATTTTTTGAAGTCATCGATTATATTTTTTTCCAAAACTTTGCCGTCAAGGTGCTCTGGTTAGTTATTAATTTGAAAATATTGCAAACTGCAGTTTTTCTAAGAGACTCACACGTATTGAATAAAAAAGCACAGAGTATTTATTATTCATCGAATTAAGTGCTACTTTGTTATTTCCTTTGTTTGGTCAGAAAATTTAGTCAAAATGATTAGATTTTAAAAAAAATTATTCGCAAATTTGTATCATAGTTATTTTTAATGACAACCGCCACGGTGGTTAATAAGCTAACCTCCCAATTTTACAAAAAACTTTGGATTGGTGTCCCTGTTGGTCAGGATGGACAACAGAAGGATTACTGACGATGTTGCAGTATTTATATCTGATAAAATTCTGGATACAATATCTGGTTGTATGGAATCGGCATTAAGTACACTGAGTGAGTGGAGTATATCGAGTGGACTTAGTGTGAATCCCCAAAAAACGGAATTGGTTCTCTTCACTAGGAGGTATAAGATCGATGATTTTAGACCACCTAGACTGAATGGAATCAGTCTTGAGATCAGGGATAATGCAACGTATCTTGGCATCATTCTAGATAAGAGATTGTCCTGAAATATGAATATTCAGAACAGGATTAACAAGGCCTCTACTCCTGCAAAATGGCAATTGGTACTAACTGGGGTATTATGCCGAAAGGTATCAATTGGATCTTCAAAGCAGTCGTCAAATGTTCTATGGAGTACTGGTGTGGCAGTGATTGCTGAGTTGACAGCCCTTGGCCGAGTGAACTCGGGTCATTCCGGTGCGTAGAACCGGCTGTCGTGGGAATGTAGTACTGGTGTGGTGGCAGGCCTTGGATAATGCTACTCACCGGAAGGCCGTTGAACGAGTTCTATTACGATACTGATTACAGGCGCTATAAGATCTACTTCCTCTAAGGCACTTTTTGCTATTCTAAACTGGTTACCAGTGGATTTGATGGTGATACAAATGACTCTCAACTCTGCTGTGAGGATACTGAGTTACTATGGGCACATACATGGTAATGTCGATTACTGCATCGCAAAAGCTTTTTTCGATAGGCATTTCCATATTTTGATACCGAATATTGATTTATGGCAGCGCGGACTCTTCCCCCTGCTGATGTCATACAGATAGACACTGATGGCTGTAATAGGGGAAACAGGGTCGGTGGAGGTTTCTATATTGAAAACTTTGGGATAAAATCCTACTTTAGGCTACCTAACTTCTGTTCTGCTCTTCAGGCGGAAATTACGTGCATCCAACTGGCTAAGGTATTATCGAATTACTGGTGATATATGTATATTTACTGACAGCAAGGCTGCCGTTAACGGAATAGCGGGTGTCTTCACGACCTCTAGGTTAACCGAGGAATGCCGGGTATCCCTAAATGAGATAGCGAGACATTCTAGGATAACGCTTATATGGGTCCCTGAACACGATGGAAATCAGGTAATTGTATAGCAGATGATTTGGCCAAAAGGGGTGCGATGGTGAGTGAGGAGGTGATCGACCCCTTTTCTGATATATCCTTTGCCAAATGTAAGATGGCTATTCAGCAGAAACTATATGAGACTGCACAAAACAGGTGGACTAATAAACCTTCCTGTGCTACAACGAGGTCGACTTGGCCCGTATATGATGCCTGCAGGACGAATCTACAAATAAGGCTAATTGTCTCCTTTATTACAGGACACTGTTTAATCGGGACACATGCTAGAAGAATGGGCTTACGGTACAATGATTACTGTAGAAGCTGTCATAATGAAGAAGAGGAAGAGACTGTGTATCACCTTTTCTGCCAATGCCCGGCTCTGACAAACTTGTGGGAACGCATCCTTGGATTTCCATTCCTATCATGCTTGGACGAGCTATCGAGGATGAATCTTAGACGAATCTACTCCTTCATCCGGGAATCTGGCTGGTTTAACCTGGAGGCAACGGAAGTATTATAAATACTCTGTTGTCTACCCCGCTTATATATTTGAACTCATTTTTTATATGATTCATAAGTGAGAAGTGAACCCAACGTGATTTATTAATTTTGTCCAGTTAGATTTGCGATCTACCAAACTGTACAATGCCCGGCTCTGACAAACATGAGGGAACGCATCCTCGGACTTCCATTCCTATCATGCTTGTATGAGCTATCAAAGATGAATCTCAGACGAATCTACTCCTTCATCCGGGAATCTGGTTGGTTTAAGATGAAGTCATCGGACGTATTGTAAATACCCTGCTGTCACCCCTTGGGTATCACAATGGGATCAGATTTGAGATGCTTTGAGGAGCGGCTGCCCATGGAACCTAACCTTGTAGTGGTGTGTTTTTTGTAAGTTCTGTTTCATTTTTTATTAATTTTTATAATAAATTAACCTTGATTAAAGTTAAAATGCTATTGTTTTGGTTTTAAACGTATACACATAAAAGCATGGCTGAAATAGTTAGATCCGTCGTAAGATCTTTGATAAGAATGAGGATTGTTTCCCAACATAGTTAAATGGATGTCTAGAGTTTTTTTTAAATCTTATGGATATCTTGTACGGTAAACTGCAACTAGAAAAGAATATATCATAGGCCAACTATTAACATCCAGAGATTAGCTTGCATTGGCATTAAGAATTAGTCCAAAGTCTTTGGAGGCACTATCCTAATCAGATTAGATATTTCATACAATAAAAACATAAGCAATAAGTACAAAAAATGCAAATTATATACTTTACTATACAATATTCTAACAACATTTTAACTTAAAAATCTTTCAAAGCCCAATAACACTTAATGCTAATGTCTCCTAAATGAAATACCCCATGTTGTTATGTTCTTTATAATCTGATTAATACAGCTATTTATTTTTTTATTATAAACTTAATTTTCCTAATATTCACCGTACATAAGATCAATATTAAATTGTTTATCTATTTGAAAATCGCCTTAGGTGTTAATAAATAATATAGATAAATATGTGTGTATATAGACTTTTTACAAACAGATGTATATAGTACATACACACACTTAGCAAGTACACAATGTATGTATATAACGATACAATATGTAAATAATGTATTCAGTCGCTTTTATATACAAATATACATATACACTGCATGTCACAACTATAAACACATCTACATTTTTTGATTTATCCAAACTTAAGGATTCGAATATAATTATTGAGTTTGGCTTTAAAGTGTGAAAATCTCCAGTTTACTCTGCAAACCATCATCATGAATAGATTGAACATAGCTGCCAAATTTTCCAAATTTACTTTGAATATCAATTATCGATTCGCGCAACTTATAGATTCGTGATTTTATGGCGTACATAATAGTCCAGCTGAGCAAGCCATCCGTTGAACTGTAGATTGATTTCATACCACATACTCTTTAAATGATGCAGTAACACCAATACGACTAAGGAACGTGAAGACAACATCGGTGCACGGTGGCTCAGAACTTAATTTCATCGCCCAAAGTCAATTTTCATTCAATATTAAACATATTGAAGCTAAGGCGGCCAATAAATTAAATAAAAATATAGGAAATTGTGGGCGTGGCATGCTGTTAAAAACAAATATTTTATAAAAAATTAAATTTTTTGTAAATTTGATCGGAAATAAATCATTTTACTCACAAACTATTACAGATAATTGTCAGAATTTTTATACCCTTCACCATTAGTGGCAAGGGTATATATAAGTTTGTTATTCCGTTCGTAATTTCTACATTTTTCATATATATTCTGGATCGTTATAGATACCGAAGTCTAGCCCACAAATAACTTACATACATGATTCATACATCAATATATCGGCAATTATTCCGGCTCGGAAGATAAATGACAAAATCGGTCTATAAATGGCTGAGATATAAGGAAAAAAACAGGGATAACCTCGATTTTTGGCCTATTTTTGATCTATATCTGGATTACTAAGTCATTAATATAGATAATATGGATATCCAATGATAGATATTTCAAAGTCCATTACAAAGATGTATATAAGTCTATAGTAAGTTGGACCTAAAGTGGGTCAAAATCGTGAAATTTTAACTGAATTTTTTTTCACAAACATTTTTTTTTCTCATAACTTTTTTTTCCATAAATTTAAAAATTAAAAAAACTTTTTTAAAATAAAATTAAAAAACAATTTCGAAAATAAAAAAAAAAAATTTTAGAAACAATTTTGGAAAAAAAAATTAAATTTGGTTTACCTAATAATATTTAAACATTTTATTTTAAAGTATAATTTGTTGAAGGGTATATAAGATTCGGCACAGCCGAATATGGCTCTCTTACTTGTTTTCTGTTATGTTGGTAGGATAATAAATATTCGTTAATCAAATTTTAATTTTAGTGGAATAGAACTCCTTTAACAAATTTTACTACCAGTAGAAAGGCGTAAGTGTCCTCTTTAAACTCATATACACTTATTGACCTGTCTGTAGAACACTTTTTTTATTTGAATGAAATTACTGCCAACTTTGGTCTATTTTTATTTTACCAGTTCATATGACTATCGCAAGGTACAAGTATTGCGATAAAATTTGTTACATACATTTCGGCCCTATTGAAACTGAAATCGTTCCATTTTATCACCTATCACTAGGGTATTCAATTAATCGGGTTTCTGGTTTAATCGGTTAATCGAGCAAATAATTAATCGAGGTTTAGATTTATTCGGTTAATAATCGGTTAATTTAAAATTATTCGATTAACTTAATTTCTATTTTCATTTTAAATTGTGTGAGAGTGTTTTTTTTTTTGTTGTCACATCAAAATTAAGGCCCTAATTTTGTAAATCACTTGCGTTAAACGCTTCACCAACGCTGTTGTGAACGCATAACAAAAAATATAAAATTTTATAAATCACTACGGCATTGCGTTTAGTCAACGCCGAAATATTACGATGTCACTTCTATTGTCAAATCTCTAAGTAGCCGTAGTTGCCATTGTATAAGTTGATACTAAAATTTAAAATAAAAACATACAAAAAGATGTACTTATATCCTGTTGGCAATGCTGTAAGCCAAACAGCTGTATGGCGTTTATTTACTTTTGAATCCATAAAATATTTGTCCAAAGAAGAAACAAAAATATAACAAAATAAATATTAAAAACATAAAAGTGAAGTTTTCTGCTGAGGTAGAGAACGATACTTGTGGAAGCTCAGTACCGGAATTCTGTAACTTTTTAACGACAAAATTTTGTCGTTAAGTTATCAAAATTCATAAGTTAACAATACTTATCGTTAAGAGATACTCCGAATTGAATTATACGGATTATTTTCGTTAAAAATAGTCAGTAAATAACGACATTTGTCAGGTTAACAACAAATAAAATGTTCTAGTTAAGCCATAACGATAATTGTTAAGAAGTTAGTTTTGTAACATAAATATTTGAAATAAGCCGTTCCTTGAAAGTACTATTGGTCAACCTTTTTGTGTTCGTTAGATACAGACTGATTTGAGTTTTAAATATACAAATTTGCTTTTAAAAAATTGTATTCGAATTTTAAGAGCAAATTTTTTATGGGGCATAATATCCTTATTTAACACATTTCTGGAGTGTATAATGTTTATCCCTATATTCAAATTTCCTAGTGAGCAATTTATTTAGCGATGTGATACGAGTATAAACTTATATAAAAGCTAAAAAATCGTTTTTAAGACCGTTTTCTTAGGAGGAAATTCATCCGAATTTTTCGACGGTCCTTATAACAAAAAAAATATCTAATATCTTGTTCTTCTGTTTTCAGTAGGTTTCGCGAATATATGTATTTGGGGGAGCTGGTGTTTGATTTTTAAATATAAATGCGATTATTTATACACACGACTACATTTTATCTACCAACACGAAAATACAGTGAAAATTTTAATAAATAAAAATTATTTTTTTAATTTTAAAAATAATGAAATTTATATTTTTAACTATATTCGTCGTTAATATGTATTACCGAGAGAAATCGTTAACTTCAAATACTGAATATTAAATTCGTTACAGCAACCGATATTTTTGGTTACTTAACGACATCGGTAGGAATATATAAAAACTTAAAGAATTGCGGTACTGGGCAGACATTTGATGCTAGTGCAAACCTAAAGTAGTTACATAAATATGTTTATTTCAGAAACAATTATATTTAAAAATGTTTAAATATTTGTTATTTTTTAAGAATATTTGACCACTTTTTAAACTAACGCCAAGAAAATTGAAGCGTTAAATTTGACAATCAAAGTGACAAAAAAAGTAAGCGTTGCGTTGTATAAAATATACAATTTCAAATAATTGCAATCACAATAACGTAAGAATCAGATGTTACAACGCAGTCACTTGCTTGAACGCAGTGATTTGCAAACTGTAATTTAATGCAACGCAAAGAAAATGGAGGCGTTGCGTTTTATAAAATTAGGGCCTAAAATTCATGTTTTATCGTATATTTGATAAATACAAATTTGGGTTAAATACAGATTAGAAAGATATAAACATCTACTATTTATATTTCTGAAATCGCATGAGTTGTTGAAAATTTATTTAAGAAATAGTAAAATGTCATAAAATATTCAAAGACGTTTTTCTCGAAACAGCTTTTTTTTAAATTATAACGTTGTTGCAGCAAATGAACGATGTGTGAGTTTTTTATGGTTTTAGTGAGATCTACTGAAATAATTTTTTTATAAAATGATTATAATTTAAACGATTTTTTTCTATAAATTGAATAAAACTTTTCTTGGAAAAAAATTCTCTCGCTGATTGTATATGTTGGAGAAATAAAAAGCATGATAAAGAATCAGTGTTTCCATTTTAGAAATGAAGAAAAGCGTCAAGTGTATAGTAAAAACGGGTGAAAAGGGTAAAAAAATTACGAAAAAAGAGTAAAAAGCGCCAAGAGAAAAAAGTATAATTTTAACAAAAAAAAATATTGAAAATTTATTTTTTCGCTTTGCAAATAACACATTAAAAACGGCTAAAAAGGGTAATAAAATTGGCACTCAAAACAAGGATAAAAAGCAAAAAACTTTTTAATTAAATTGTTTATTTTATTATTAAACAAAGTAAACAAAATCTTAAAATAAAATAATTATTCATTAAAAATCAAAATTAGGATAACTTTTTATAGAAAAACAATTTCATTTTCAAATACATCTTTTTTATAATCATCATCAAAACGATTTTAATGAAATACTCAGGCGCAAATTGTCCCACTCGTAATCGAAATAAATTTCGAACGCAATCATAATTTTCTATACATTTTATTCGATATCAAATAAGAGAATACCAAAAATTAAAAAACAAAAGTTCGAAATCACATGGTTTTAACAAAAAGCACCAAATACGCCACAAAATATGGAAAAAGCGTCAAAAATACCCTTTTTTAAAAAAGGGTATTCGGAAAAAATAAAAGGGTAACTAGACCAAAAAAGCGTCATAAAATACCCCAAAAGCGTCTAAATGGCAACACTGTAAAGAATATTCCTTTTTGGATTGTTTTAGATTTCGATTAATTTAATAGTTTCGTTTAGTTATGATAAAAGACTCAATTCAAAAAAAAGTTTCGTCTATACATGTAAATACATTCGTGACATTGGACGTCCATAATGCCCTTAGACAAGTATAGTCATGGTGGCTATATGTCCGAATAACATTTTTTTTTATTTAAATTTACTGTTTGTATTTTTACAATTTCAATTTCTGTCGGGCTTAAAAATCGCCTTTTATAAAACTCATGTATTCCAAAATTCAGAAGAAGAAAATGTTTGTGTTGTTATAATTCCCATACAGTTTACTTTGTACAATCACTTTAAACGTTGAAGGTTTGTTTACAAGCAAACGAGATGTCATTTTAAATATTTATTAAAATAACTAGTTATGTAGCTGATCAAGTAACTAGTTAGGTATCTAGTAGGGTAGCTCACTCTATGTAACCTATATGTGAATCCAATGCGTTGACTACATTGGACCAGCTATCAGTTAGTTATGTAACTAGTTGTCACTCTAAAACATAGGTAAAATCACTAGTTCAAGTATCCTAGAATTGATGGGGGAAGGATTCTATCTAAAATAAACTTATTTCTGCTTTTGTTTTTACACGATCTTTGTTAAACATTTTCATAAATGCATTTATAGTTGTGTTTTTGATCTACTTACAATTATATTTGTTTTATTGTAAATATATTTTCTAAAAATGAGATAGACCCTGGGTGCATTTATAGTTGTGACACGCAGTGTATGTATTTTATATACATACACATGTACGTACACACCAGATGAATTGAACAGAGATGAAATATAAGGCACTGGGCTTCATTCCAATAAAGTAATACAACAACATGTGTGTTTAATCAAAGTATGTGTCCAATAGTTACAGTGGCAAGTGAAATTAGATAAACACATTTTTACTAACGATTATTTTGCTGTTCCTGTACTGAATTTATATACATAAGTTTATCTAACAAAAATTTAATACAAATTTGGTATCAAAAACACTTTTTTGTAGCTCAGTTTACTTTAAAATTGTTCATTATAGATTTTGTTCAATACTGTCTGCATTTATGGATGAATTCATATAAATACGAGAGTACTATGTACGAAATTTTTACAAACAGAAATTACATACAAACAGTGGTTTTTCATACTATCTGTATAAGGAGTGCACCTGAAAAGAATGGAACTTACGTTTATTACAATAAACCTAAACTATTAAATGACTACTTAATAAATAAGTTGCCAACATCTTCTGAATCTCTTTCACAATCTTAACTGAGTACAGTGCAATTTAGAAAAAAATCTTCATACGATTTTTTATCATCCTATGAAGAATACAATTATTATCTAATACCCTATAAAATCTACAAATATTCTCTATAGGTCTCTTTATAACTAGTTTGGAAAATTTCTGTAAGTTGTATTACCTAAGCAAAAATATCTTTGGATTTTGATAAAAATACAATTCTATGACATCACGGATTTCTACAGATGTTCACTAAAGCCACTTATATTTCCCAACTCAAAACACAAATTATATATAAAAATGAAATGGTCCATGTATGTAATGGCATCACGTGAGAACGGATATAGCTGATTTTTTTTTTATTCGATTCGAAATTTTCAGGGGATGGTTTGTAAAAAAAAAATTCAAAAATTCCGGGCAAAACTCGGAATTTGTTTTTTTTTTTGAGTCCAGTCAACTGTTATAAAAAAAGTTCCCTAAAGTATGCAGTACAAATTTAGATATTTTATTTGCAAATAAATAAGAACAGGCAGGTGATATGGGTTGGAGAAACTTGCAGAACTAATATTAGTAAATGCTACCGGGCAGTTTTAACAGTTTCAAAATTTGTTTGTACTTTTTACCAATTATCCATTTTAAGAAAAACTAAGCATGCAATTAGGATACAATTTAACATTACATTTCTGACAGTAGTGACAAATAAAACTTTACTAATTTCTGCGCACTCCTTATATATAAAAATATGAATATATATATGTACGATTATATGTATTTCATGTACGTTTTTACATACATGATTTTTTTAGCATACATACATGTTGGACATTATGCAGTAGGAGGTTATATTTCTTTTTTTTTTTTGTGTACTTTTATTTTTTGGTGTGTGTCCTTTTACATTGTGTATTCATTTGTGCAGTGATTTTATATATAAAATTTGTATCTGTATGTCCTACAGACATACATGTTATTGGTACGGTGGATCGATAGTTATTAATATTAAGTAAATGCTTTTTAATTTAATTTGATTTAAAATCTGTAAAGAAAATGTGAATTTTACATAAAATTATGATGGGACTTTTAAGTAAAGTTGTTAATGTAAGATTGTGTCTTGCATAAAATAGGGAATGGAGGAATAACTCATCATATTTTATTAAATTTATATTAGTAGTAATGCAAAATGAGGTAATTATACCCTACACGACTATAGTAGGTAGGGTAATGCGTTTGTGCTGATAGTTGTAAAGCTTTTAGAAAAATGTCACATACTCACTTTTATTACAAAAAGATTACAATATTTATTTTTAAATTTCAAGTGGGCGTGACGCATTCCGTAAATAGTTTCAAATTCTTTACAGCAAAAATGGGACGAATTGGAACAGGGGGTGTGGTACCTATCATGTAAAGTAAATATTTGTTTCTAAATATATAAATATAATTGCGAGATTCTTCAAGCTTTGTCAGATGTCATGTCATTTTATATACTTTCATGTCTTTTTGTACATATTTTCGGGATTGGATTAGTGGACGTGACACATCACATACAACATTAATAGTTAATTTGTAATAAGTATCTGGAGAACTATAATTGTAAAAGTATTTAACATTTTTACTAATCAATTTCTTATTGCTGTACGGAACTTAGCTGAAAATATGCGAAATTTTACTAGTAGGTGTGGCACCACCCATACAAGTAAATAGTTATTTATAAATATCTGGAGAACTGTTGTGTAAATGAATTGATCGTTCATTAATGTTTAATTTATACAGGATCTAAACAGATTTTGCTCCAAATAAGTTTTATATATACGAAATTCATGTCACCAAATTTTATTATGATCGGTCCATAATTAGTCATAGCTCCCATATAGACCCGCTTCCGAAAATCACTTTAACGTGCATAAATCGCTTAAAAATGTTGGTACACACACAAAATTCAACAAAACTTAACTTTAATATAGACATAAATCACACGCCCTAATTTCATGGTGATCGGTCCATAATTGGTCATAGCCCCATATAAGGCCCACTTCCGAAAATCACTCAAAAATATAAATTATTGAAATTTTAAAAGAAAAATGTTTTTGCTCTTTTACTTAGTGTAGGGTATTATATGGTCGGGCTTGACCGACCATACTTTCTTACTTGTTTTTAATATAATTTGGCACATTTTCATGGAAGAGAAATGAGACGTGATGAAAAGAAAATTTGTATTCATGTTTAATAAACGATAGGTATAAATAAGAAATCATGACATTTCAAAGCGGGTACTAAATTTTTTTTCATTTGTAACGCAGTGTAATTGGTCATAGCTCCCATACAAACCCACTTCCGAAAATCACTTTAACGAGCATAAATTTCTTAAGAATTTTGGTTTCCGAATAAAATTAAACAAAAACAAGTAAGAGAGCTATATTCGGCAATTCCGAATCTTATATACTCTTCACCAAATTATACTTTATAATACAAATTTAAAATATTTGTATGTAAACAAAATTTAAAAAAATATTTTTTTCAAAATTTTTTTTTAAATATTTAAAACAAAATTTCTTTTTTCAAATTTAAAAAAAAAAAAAAATTTGTTTCCCAAATTTTTTTAATTTATTTGTGAAAGAAAATGTATGACAACAAAATTGTTTAGGTAAAAAAAAAAATTCGGGTTGAAAAATATTTTTAAAGATTTTGTCCTATTGTAAGTCAAACTTACTAACGCCTTATATACGTTGTGATTAGAGATGCCAAACGGGGAATCCCGTTCCCGAAAATCCCGGGGTTTTCGGGATTTCTCAAACCCCGAAGCCCGGGATTTTTTAATTTTAAATCCCGGGATTTTCGGGATTTTCCCAATCCCGTTTTTCATAAATAAATAGGGGTAATTGTCATTTTTGTGTGCCTTTTTTATGCATTTTGACATTCTACATGCCCGAATATCGCAAAGTGATGTTCAACAAAGTTGTTAAGCTCAACTCCTGCTACAACATAGTTAATAAAGGAAAGCGGTATTTTTGGTTTTCTAGAGTGGGGCTCTGGAAAATCAATTCTTCACATTTTTTTGTAAGTTATCTAACAAAACTCAATTTAAATCCACTTCAAACGAAATTGATTTTATCTCAGATGAGGAGCTCGAACAAAATGAAAATATTTCGATTGCTCAAAGGCTAAAAGATATTATTAATAAATGTAAAAAACCCAAATAACAATAACGAAACCAAGTTATAATATAGATTTGCAACTTGGAAAAGAAATAGATCACTTTATTTCTGAAGGAACAAGAGTAAAATATTTGCAGATTTGTTATAAGTATTTGCAAACAGTTTTGCCAATATGAAAGATGTTTTTCGGCAGCAGCATATGTCGGAAACAAAATTCGTTCCAGAATGGCAGACGAAACCACAGATGCAATAGTATGATTTTTAGTGTCTAATAAAAATTAATTGCTAAATAAAAAATTTACTTTCAATTGTAAAGACATAATTATGTACGTTTCTTTCTTATAATTTTCGGGAAATCTAAAATCCCGAAATCCCGATCCCCGGGATTTTCAAAAATCAGTCCCGATTAGCATCTCTAGTTGTGATGAATTCAACTATCCGCGTTGTCTATATTAATGACTTAGTAATCCATATATAGATTAAAAATAGGGCAAAAATCGAGGTTGTTCTATTTTTTTCCTTATATCTGGGACATTTGTTGGCCGTTTTTCTCGATTTTAGACAACAGCGGGACTGTCTATATCAGATATTTTGATGTATGAATCATGTATGTAAGTTATTTGGGGCTACGGTTGATTTCAACATACAGATGGACAGACGGACATGGCTTATCGACTTCATTATCTATAATGATCCCGAATATATATATGTACTTTGTGAAGTGGCAAATGAAAAATGTAGAAATTACAAACGCAATGACAAACTTATATATACCCTTGCTACTAATAGTGAAGGGTATAATAATGTAAATGCTTCTTATGGTATTAACAAATAAGTTTATAATTTTTTTTAAACAAACCAACCCACTGTTTCCCACATGTGTTCACTTTTTTTTTTAGTCTTTGTCAATGTCTATATTGTACATTGTAGTTGCATCAATAGTGTTTACATAGTATTTTTCCTGGTTTTTCCATACAATTATTTAAATTTTTTTTTTCTTTTTTTGTTTGCAAATATTATGGACTTTTGTTGGCGATTGTTCCATTTTCATGCCAGTTTTCCAATCTTTTTTTTCTCGCATTTTCCTTTGCAATTTTTTGTTCATTTAACACATTTAAATTGCATTTGGACTATTTTCATACCCTACAGTAAAAATTTGTATTTCTAACCTAAAAATTGTGTTTGTTTGTAGGAGGTTGGAGAAAAAAAAAGAAAAATATGAAAAGTCTAAAATGAGTTTGCTTTAGGGCCGGAAGCTATTCGAAAGAAAATTATCTTTTATATTTTTCATTAGAAAATTGTATTTTATGTTTGGTATTTAAATGACAAAGGCAGTGTTATTTTTTTCAAATACATTACATAAATAAAATAAATGATTTTATTTGTATTATTTAAATTTACAAAGTAACAAGTATATTTTATAATTACAATTTTCAATGTGTTACTCTTGTCTATGTACGGACCAGTTGCCCCGACGAAAATGTACTACATTTTTTAACCACATATCTGAGATTATCATTTTACTTCAATAATTTAAATTAACAATTCGACAAACCTAAACTATCAATGCTCTAGTGTAGGTGATTATGTGGTCAACATGGGTCGATTATGTTTTTGTTAATTGCTTTTTATATCAATATACAACAAATGGGCGTTGGCTATTTATTTAATCTATATACGATTATTAAATATACTATATTTAATAAAAAAATATTTTAATATGCCAAATTGGTTACTTTTTTCCTAAAGCCAAACTAACTGTTTTCAATGTTGAAAATATTTTAAGGGAAAAAGGTTAAAGATTAAAAAGAAAATAGCAGCACTAAATGAATTACTATGAAATAATAAAATAAATTTTAATCCGGGACTAAGTTTAGCCCAAATTAAAGACCATTTGGTCCATTAGTCCGCTGCACATAATGATGTAGAGTACGTATTTTGGATTTTATAAGGACATTGACAAAATTTTTCACGATGTACTGGTACGATTTATGAAAAATCTGATGGCATTAAACCTGGGCACTGTGGATCCAAATCAAAATCTAAGTGGACAAAATTATAAAAATCGGTATCTTCTGAATTTGGAAAAACGAAGTTTATTCGGGAGCTGACAATCTGGTCTCCTCCAATACAAATTGGTGTTTCCAATGGACATTTCGATTTCTCGAGAGAAGCGCCAGAAGTTCAAAAAATTTTCAATCATATTTTCGTTAATTTTTTTTTATTATTTTACTGCTTGACTAAATTACATATATCTCGATATATATATAGAAATTCACATTTCAAAACATAGATGAACATTGATATATCTTATATTTATGGGCCTCTCCTTTAAACTTGGGTCTCAAATACACTGATTTTTTTTCATAGAATATTATATAGCTTGCCAAAAAAAGACCGTCGAAGCCCGAAGAGCGTGTAGCACCCGCCGAAATACTTTTTTTTAATATTTACGGAATGGAATTTTTAGAAATATTTTATTTTTAATTATTGATTTTTATATATCTAAACCCTACTGTAACTTGAAATATGGTAAATACAGATCTTTTTAAAAATTTAGTTTCAGAAACACATGAAAACGTTTTTTTTAAGTTTTTGTATTAATGAATTTTATATATCTAGACCCTACTGTAACTTGAAAAAAAGTTTATATTGATCTTATAAATTTTTTTTTTTTTTGGAATCGGATACACGAATTCTATATAAAAAGAATGCCACAGTGCTGAGTAGACTGGTTCTTCTTGATGCACATTGACAATTTAGGAAAGTTGGGCAAACAATTAAAAAGCATTTGAATAAGAGATTTTGTATAAAATTTGTTCATTGAGCGAGCCACATCCCATGTAGCTTTAGCAAATAAAATACTTTTTCAAACTGACTGATACAATGCCCATAATTTTTCAAATCAACCCACAACTACGCCCACTTCACCTATAACCTAATAACAGGAATCCGCTCATAACCACGTTCCAGGGTATTTAGTGGTTCTGTTGTCATTTAATTTAAAATTTACTGCATAGGTTCGAAGCAAAAGTCTTTTGTTTATCAAATTCTATGGTTATTGCTGAATTTCTGCAAAAATTCTACGAAATAAACTCAACTATGCGATAATTTTAATATTTTTAATGAAGTCAGCCAGACAATAAAAACATCGTTGCTAGTAATTGTAGCAGAAGTCATATTTATACCCTACACCACCATAGTGGGGATGCGTTTGTGCATATATTTGTAACGCCCAAAAATTAAGGTAGACCGATCGACTTACAATCACTTTCTGAGTCAATTAAACGATGTCCGTCCGTCTGGCTGGCTGGCTGGCTGGTCGGCTGGCTGTCCATGTAAACCTTGTGCGCAGAGTACAAATTTGGTACATATTATTTTTTCGGCCTAAGGACGAATCCTATTGAAACTGGCTGAAATCGGTCCATTATTTCACCTAGCCCCTATACAAATGTCCTTCCGAAATTGGACTTTATCGGTCATAAATGTTTAATTTATATATGTATCTCCACAAATTCCGCTCCAAATAAGTTTTATATATACAAAATTCATGTCACCAAATTTTGTTACGATCGGTCCATAATTAGTCATAGCTCCCATATAGACCCTCTTCCGAAAATCTGTTTAACGTACATAAATGGCTTAAAAATGTTGGTATACACACAAAATTCAACACTGGATAATCGGAAGTGTTCTTGATGAAAAACTTGTAAAAAGCTGCGTTTATCAAGAACAAGTTCCCTAATTTCATCAGAACATATTGTAGTACCGATAGAACAGTGAAACGCAGCCCACATTGGGACGATGCTCCACCGAATCAATAGAGTTGAATACTCTACTGTCACCAATAATCACCTTCGCCCTGTACGCGGGCGAGAAGAATTCGAAGCACCGGCGCATATATGGGAGTTGTATTCCATTTCCATTTAGTGAGGGGCTCAGATTGAGTGAAGTAATCCCTACACCGTTTCAGAAAACCGAAACAATTGACTGCTTCTTTCGACACTTGAAAAATGTGTTTAGACCAGCGGACATCACATTGTATTCTCATGCCCAGAACATCAAAAGCATCCGATTCCACAATATTTACACAATCCATAAATACAGATGAAGCAACATAATCTGTCATTCGTTTTTGTGTCAACATTCAACACTGAGTCATGCGTGCATTGAAAGCGACCCCATTCAGAGATTGTCACAAGGTCACGATTAAGGGAATCATTCATGTTTTGTCTCATTGCCCCAATCTCCGACAGGCATGGTCTATATATAAATGAATATGAATGGCAAATGTTGCTGTCATCTGCAAAAGAATAGATAGTTGGAAGTTTGACGTAGAAGGTCGTTTAGAAAAACAAGTAAGAGAGCTACATTCGACTGTGGCGATTCTTATATACCCTTCACCAAATTATACTTCAAAATACAAATTTTAAATATTTTTTGGTAAACGAAATTTATTTTTTTTTCCAAAAATTGTTTTTTTAATTTTTTGGAAATTTTTTTTTTCGAATTGTTATTTTAATTTTTTTTCTAAATTTTAAAATATTTTTTTTTTTTATTTCATATTTTATTTATTGTATCTTCACAAAGTAATGTGAACTATCAATAATTTGATCAAATCTTAAATCTAAATATTATTTTTTATTTACGTCCCACCACAGTTGGACGAAAAATTATGTTTAATTTATAGATCCTATCATCAGCGCAGGTCTGTTGGATTCCTTTATTTTTTTTCCAAAATTGATTTTTTCATTTTTTGGAAAAATTTTTTTTTCGAATTGTTATTTAAATTTTTTTTTTTTTTAATTTTAAAATAATTTTTTTTGTTTTTTAAATTTTATTTTTGGTGAAAAAAAAAAAATCGTGTAAACGAAATCTATTTTTTTCCAAAATTGTGTTTTTCATTTTTTTGGAAACATTTTTTTTTAATTTTAAAATAATTTGTTTTGTTTTTTAATTTTCTTTTTTTGGTCAAAAAAAAAATTCGGGTTAAAAAATATTTTTTCCGATTTTCACCCATTGTAGGTCCAACTTACTATGATCTTATATACGTAGCGACGTTGCAAAGGTCTTTGAAATATCTATCATTAGATATCCATATTGTCCATATTAATGACTTTGTAATCCAGATATAGGTCAAAAATAGATCAAAAATCGAGGTTGTCCTGTTTTTTTCCTCTTATCTCAGCCATTTGTGGACCGATGATGCTGATTTTAAATAGAAAACTTCTCGAAAGCATGTCTGACAGAATTATTGAAGATTTGGATCGTAAAGATATCTGGGGTCTTCGGAAAATTGATTTCAACAGACAGACATACGGGCATTACTTAATCGACTCCACTGTCTATAAGGATCTGACAGAATGACAAACTTATAAATACCCTTCTCACGAGGTGAAGGGTATAATGAGAAATATAGTAGGAGAAAAAACGCAGCGTTGCGGCACCTCTGAATTTATCTTGAACACATTTGATGAGATCCCATCCATAATATAGTGCGATCTATGACAAAGCACAACATAAATCCTGAGAAGTTATTACTGACGCAAAAAGTTTTGATAAAAGTACACCATGCCACATTCCATCGAACGCCTCGGAAATATTTAGAGCCATCGGTTTACATTCGACAAAACGGTGTATTCACCGACATCATTTTTCCGATAGTAAGGTTAGCAAGTCTCCCGTAGAGCGTCCTTTACGAAGGCCATACTGGCGATCGTTAAGTAAATTTTTGGATTCCAAATATTTCACAACATGGTCATTTACCATAGTCTCCATCATTTTGGAAAGAGCAGAAAAATTCTATTGGGCGATAATTTTCAGGGTTGTTAGCTTCCTACCTTTTTAGGAATTGGTGTTACATTAGCATTCTTCCAACATACAGGAAATTTTCAGGCACGGCATAGCACTGCTGCACAGTGGGGCAGAATCGAAATTTTTTGGAAATAAATCCGATCGGTATAAAATTTTACGTGAGCGTAGCCAAGGAGCATTCGAGTTTAAGATATTAAAATTGGCCATACAAATGCTCCAAGGGCGTCGATGTAAAATGCTTAAACACATGCCATTTTCCCCATCCGATTTCAAAGATTTTAATATTTTTGAAAAGCGCTCGGCTAGGTATTCAAAAAACATGTTTGTCTCTTCTAATTTTCGAGTTATAGTTATAAATTTGGCCATACCTTTGCCCGCTCTTTTAAAAATATAAATTTTAAAAATATAGGGCGTAATTTTGGACCGAATGGACACGAATTTTATTGTTAGTTAGACAACTAAATTAGTAATAATATACAAAAGATTTGAGGTCAATTTCTATTATGAATCCAAAAATAAACGATTTTCAATTTAAATATTAAAAAAATAGTAGATTTTTGCTGTTTTTTGGGCGAAAAGGTGACTTAACGCTTTTTTAAATAAAAAAAAACTTTCTTTAAGAACATATAACAGTTTTATGTTTTTCTGTAAGGTATCTTTACGGAGAACATTTTGGTATAAAAAACATGTAAAATTTTTCAAATATGTCGCCCATACGTCCTTAGGAATTTGACATATTTTTTTATCAAAAATTCAACTTTGGGCCACGTGTTCTAAAATCGCAAAGCTGGGATCAGAAAACAAAAAGCAGCTTTGGAAACCTTGATGTATTCCCTATTCATCGCCAAAGTATTTCCCAGCCCCAAATAAAATGTGGACCCTATAGGCAAAATTGTAAAAAATACCAATTTTAGGAATTGCGGGATTGCCTTTGACCTTTTGACAAGTTTTTTTACACCTTGTTATTTAGAATGACAAACATAAAAAACCTTTAATTGAGTTTCGTTAATAAATAAAGATTTTATTACATATTACATATTCATTGAGTTTCTAAAATTAAAATTTATTTCAAAATTTTAATAGGATTGCAAATATTAGGAACAATTTGATCCACATTTATTCCAAGCAATATTCTTATGTTTAGATAAGTTAATTTTTGGTCTTACCAAGAAAATTTCAAGTTAATATCTCAATTAGATTCAAAAATATGCCACTTTAAAATTAAGTCTATCAAAAACATTGCACTTTTTTATACTAAAAAAATTTTATAAATTTTCTTAATATTTTATTCAACACAAGTCATTGGTTCTGACTCAGTCACATTAAGAAAATTTATACAAATTTTTTAGTATGCAAAAGTGCAATATTTTTGAAGGACTCCAATACTCCTTGGCTACGATCACGTCAAATTTTATCCCGACCCGTTTAGAAATGCCAGATTTATTTCCAACAAATTTTGATTCTGCCTCACTGTGTGCTGGTATATCATCTGGCCCGGAGTCTTATTTACTTTGATATCCGATAAAACCCTTTTAACAGCAAGAGCTCGAAAGAATATAATTGGCGTAGTCACTAATACCCTTTCGAGTTCGGGCAGTGGTTGACCACTTTCCGGCAAGTAAGAATTACTTGCGAATAATTCAGCTAAAAGGTTAGCTATATCAACCGGGTCAGTGAATTTTTGGTCAACCTTTAAAATAGTCGGAATTGAGGAACTAGCATTATTCTTTACTCTTTCAACGAATGATCAAAAGCTTTAACTACCGAGGGGAGTAGTAAGAACGATGGCGTTGCTCGTATACGACGCCATTGCCTTTTTGTGTAGCGAATAAGTTTCTGCGTTTTGTTTATTGCTTCAAGTTCAGAATGCTTCCCCTCTTGATTTGATTGCTATTTTGCACGTCTGATTTTGTCCAATATGATTACATTCTTAACCATTTTCGCCATGGCATTGACGTTATTGTCTAGAAAACAAAGTTTCCAATTAAAATTCCAAAAGAAATCGTTTAGCTCAGCCCAAGAAGCCATTTCATAGATAAAAATTTAACGTTTCGTAGCTGTTTGTAAAACACTGCGAAGTTCCGAGAGTGAAAAAGAGTCGCAAATGGTACAATGATCCAAATTACAAGAACATTCACTCATACTTGGAAAAGCCACCGAAGCTTGATGGTGTAATATCCCTTCCTGCTTTTGGACTTCTATAAAGAAACCCTAAGTGCAAATAGTGTGTCCTGATTTTGAATTTAACCCAGAGACAGTTAAATTCTGCATCATATGTGCCTAAGGATTGTTGGCACTTGTTGGATATTGCAATGCCTCGATGAAAATAGAAAAATTTATTTATTTTGAAATTTTGTTGTCTTGTTTTTTGTAACAATTGTAAAAAAGCATCACTTAACATAACACTTAATTATAAAAGAACCTTTAATTAGAAATTAATGTCGTCAGATCGAATCGATCTTATTTAAGAATTGAGTTAATGACTTCACAACACGCGTCAATGGAGAATCAGACAAGGGTCATAATTCAATAGGATCAACATTTATTAGGAACTTTGGTTATAACGAACTATTTTTATGGGTCTAATGGATAATGGATTTTGTTAAAATTGAGTTACAAAAAAACACAATAAATTTTAAAGTAACAGAAGTTCTTTAGTGCACAGGATTTTGCCTCCTCTCCTATGAACTTTAAACCAATAGCTTTTTTATTTAAGAAACATTTTCATTAGTACAATTTGTATTGTTATTTCTACTTTATTGTGTTTTTTCTTTTGAGTTACTAATTCTAACCATTTAAAATATTTTAGCTTGTTTTGTTTTAAACTTTCCTTAATGCATTAAAAACAAATAAAAACATTGAATATTTGTCTACTTAAATGAACTTTATGTTATCAGTCTCTGATTTTGTTTTTCTAATAAGAGAAGACAAACAAATAAATAATAATACGATGGTAATCTAACCCATTTCTAAATTCTTTAGGTTTTCATTTCGTTTTATTTTTTTCTTTTGCTTTTTGTTTGTTTTCTGTTGTATATTCATGTTATTGTGAAGCCTCCTTTTGTTTATGACCTACGGATATGCAATAATCACAACATGATGTCGCCTGTTGTAAGTAGATTTCTATACGTGTATGTTTGTGTGTGTTGGTATATGTAAACATACATTGTTTTCTTAGAAATAACAACAACATCATCGACATCAGTAGCAGCAACGACACAAATGCTGATGGCATAAAAACCCTGACACTGAAGTTTTAATCTTGAAATGCAATTAACAAGAGTTTCTTGCTGAGCTTTTTGCTTGCTTTTTTTTTGTTTCTTCCTTCTTGTGTCAAAACACAAAAAATCATATATACATATATTTTTCCTTTAACACGCTAAATACTGTTTTTATCGCAAAAATTTTATAACAAAAAATGGAAAAAAAACTTGCATGTTGAAAATGAAACCCTTAAATGACACCGTACTCTCTATTTTGCCTGATTCTTTGTTTTTTTTATTTCAACACAAATATATTTCCACACATGCAGGCAGAAATACGAGGGCAGTTTTAAATGTACTTCTTTGTCTAGATGAGCAGCAAGACATTATATTATCTATGTACATTTGGAAGACCCTTATTTTGTACTGCTCGATTTTCGATGCCCCAAAAAAATCCGGCATATAAAAACCAAATCCTGAAAATTTCAAGTTTTGACTCAAAGTAAGATTAGAAGAAAAAAAATTTAAATTTTTTTTTAAATTTTTCTGGAATATTTTACAAAAAATTTAAAAAAAAAATTTAAATCTTTTCTGGAATATTTTTAAATCATAAAAGCCTTTAAAAATAAATATAAAAATTTAAAAAAAGTATTTTATTTGAAATTGATTTTTCCACAAATTTAAACTTTGCTAACCCATAAGTAGACAACGCAAAAACTCAAGTGGCGCCACTATGCGTCGAGGCGCACTATTTAGTCAATTTTTTGGGACGTAAACTGAAAAATTATAATATGGAGATTTTCCACGAAGAAAAATATTAAATTTGAATTAATGTAAAATTTTAATGGTTAAAGAGTTCATGACATGGAACTAATATAGATTCAAATGTCTTTAAATTAATGGCATTATAATTTTAGACATTTTTTATTTTCAAATAACGAAATTTCTAAAATGGGAAAATGTGAGTTTTTTATAAAAGTGCCTCTTGTGCCTACATATAGGGTTATACAAATATGAAGCTCTTTCGTGAATCGGTGCTTTGCGTTGTTAGAATTTTTTACTCCAACCAATTTTTTTTTTTTAAATTGGGAAAGTTTGGATAGGTCAGGGGGTGTTATGTCGCCTCATGTAAGCCAAGTTTTACTTTACATTAAGTTATCTTTCCGGATCATATATGAAAAAATATATGGGTTTTTTTGGGAAAAAAGTAAAAAATACGGTCCTTTTTCCAATGTTCCAACTTTGATGCGTATAGCTTTTTATAGGGACGATATAACTACTTAGTACCGCAAACACGCAATTACTGTCATTGAGATGTTTTAATTATCATTGAGAATGTAAGCCGTACCGAAAACTGGAAACGTTTAAAATCGAATGTCATCATGTCGGTCAGAGCCATTGGGTTCCGTGATACCAAAACGTCTTCTCCTTTGTACTTTCCATTAAGTATTGAGTGAGTATACCAACATTTTTAAGCGATTTATGCACGTTAAAGTGATTTTCGAAAGCGGGTCTATATGGGAGCTATGACTAATTATGGACCTATCGTAACAAAATTTGGTGACATGAATTTTGTATATATAAAACTTATTTGGAGTGGAATTTGTGGAGATACATTTATAAATTAAACATTTATAACCGATAAAGTGCAATTTCGGAAGGACATTGTATCGGGGCTAGGTGAAATAATGGACCGATTTCAGCTAGTTTCATTAGGCTTGATCCTTGATATGTTCCAAATTTGATCGAAATATCTTCAAAATTGCGACCAGTGTTGCCAGTTTAGCCTTTTTGAGGCTAAATTTAGCCTTTTTATTTACTCTTTAGCCTCGAAATTTTGGTTTTAGATTCGTGGCTTCTTTCTAGCCTTTTCTTAATTTCAAAATAGCCTTTTTTGAAATTAAAAAAGGCTAAAAATTTCGAGACTAAAGAGTAAATAAAAAGGCTAAATTTATATTTGTGAACCATTTTCATTTTAATTCATTACTGATTTTCATTTAGCTTTTCAACATACTCAAGAATTGTGCAGTATTAAAAGAACAAATAACAATTGCCAATATCAAGTGGTTCAAAATGAAATAGAGTATTTTATATCTGAAAGCTTAAAGGTCTAGCAAATTCTCTTTCAAGACAAAATTGTTATTACACATTATATTCATCATTATATAATGGACAAGAGCCCCACAAACACTTGAAGGCTTGTGATACTCGATGGCGATCAATAGCCGTTAAACGTCTTGTGGATCTATGCTTCGAATTAAAACCCATTTTGTTTTAATTTCGTCAAACCAGTAATTCTAAAAAGCCAAAGTTTTAAGTAATTAATACACTGATTATAATTTGGCGTACCATCTTTTTTTAAAACCAGTATTGCACAAAGTACAAAAAGTAAATAAATCATATGCTGTTTTCTGATTTAAAATTCAAGGAATTTGATCCATTATCGTCGCCAATTGAAAATTGTTTAATGTTTTTGACACATTTTTCATACTAGTTTGATGAATGAGAGATAAAATAAAGAACGTTTTAATTAGTGAAGATTATGACAAAAATAATACGACAAATTAAACTAATTGAGCAATTGCGACAAAGATTACCATATGAAAACTCTACGCAAAATCAATTTTTTTCCCGTTGATAATAAAGTAGTAAAACCAAAAAAATATATTATGTCATATTGATAGTGAAAAATTAAAGTGCTTATAAAATTACGAAGCTTAAGGCTCAGGGGCAGAATATATTAAACTACAAATGGACAAATATAGAACCAACAATGTCCATTTTCTGACATGGTTAATCTAGTATTTAACTTTTTAGTACTTCCTTTAAGTAAAGCAGATGAATTTTATGAACATATTTTCTAATTTTTTATTTAAAAATAAATATAAACCAAAATTCTTAATTTATAATATTTTAGCTTTTTTTTGGCTTTTTTTCTAAAGCGGTTTAGCTTTTTCTGGCCTTTTTTTGAGCCCAATATAGCTTCTTTTTTCGCCAGCTCCTGGCAACACTGATTGCGACCTGTACTCTGCACACAAGGTTTACATGGACAGCCAGCCAGCCAGCCAACCAGACGGACGGACATCGTTTAATCGACTCAGAAATTCTATGTCGATCGGTATACTTTAAGGTGGGTGTTAGACTAATATTTTTGGGAGATACAAACATCTGCACAAACGCATAATACCCTCCTCACTATGGTGGTGTAGGGTATAACAAATTTGGACACACCATAAACAGCAAAATTCAAAAGAATAAATCAATAAACCTGAATATCTCGTCGACTAATAGGACTATTTGGCGATTATTTTAAAAAATTTGAGACCAAAGTTAAGTAAACTCGAAGGGCTATGCACTGGCTCTCATTAGCGCTAGGAAGCTGAACAAAAGTGAATCAACTCTCGAAAACACCTCATCACTAACCATGTGATATTTCGTAACAATATCTCCGAGTTCCCGAGATATTGAATTATTTCCAAAAAAAAAACATTCTAAACCACTGTGCGTCGGTACCTGATTAAAAATTGTCGGATTTCGAAGATAAATACAATTGTTTAATTAGGATGATAATTTACGATTCAGGATTCAACCAAAAGCAAGGAAATTGAGTACCATACGAATTGAAGCTGAGATACCTCGAAATACCATTTTGCATGCCGCAAATGAAGTTTAAACGCTATAAAATAAAATCATTTTTGCAGCGAATCGTTACTTGCGATGATTAAAGGATCCTTTACGATAATTCGAAGCGTAAGAGATCGTATGTGAAGGCCGGCCAACCAGCCTAATCTACACCTAAGCCAAATATCAATGACGCAAAGGTAATGCTCTGTATTTGGTGGAAGCAAAACGGTCCTATTATGTGCTGCTGAAATCAGGCACGACTAGGAGGATTGAGATATTCCAAAAAAAAAGTTTTTAAATATTAGTTTGCAGTTTAATGGAAATTAGAGATTATTTTTAGATAACATTTGGGACAACTATTACGGAAGATATTTGCGAAAATCTAAATAAAGTCAAGGTATTTTGTAGTATAAGAGCTAATTGAGAGAAACATAAATTATTTTTCTTTCTTTTCTTTGTTACGATCTCAAGAAAACCTTATAATGCAGAGGTATTCGTCTTTGATTATCTGTAGCTCCTCACCTTGTATTCCAAAGTGGTGCTAAAAAATTTAATTTTCTGAGAGCCTATGTCCTTTTGTACGATTAATTTGTATTATTTATTTTATGCAATTCTTGCATTTTTACATTCCATTAATATTATTAATTACTCTATTCATAAATAACTAAGTGAAACATGATTGCTCTGTGCTTTACACTTAAATTCAACAACACGACAACATTTAAAGCTATTAAGTTTTAAAGCAAAATACACCAATTCCATAGAACATATTGCAAATAGCTTAAATATTTCGTGAAGTCAACAGTTTATTACAAAACATTTTTATTGAACATTTCTGGATTTAGAGACACTAAACAATTTGTAAATAAAAATGTGTGTCAGTTTGAAGATAATTGTCATTTTTAATGTCCAACTATTAGCGGGAAGTGGTGTTAAAACATTAAAGAGTTTCAATTACAAAAATGTTTAAATAAACTCTAGTTTCAGTTTATTATTAGCCATGCAATTGAATACATTAACAGTCATAACAATCTTATACTTCATATTGCCAACAATTGTAGCCAGTGTCAAGCAGCAGTACAACGATGTCTCAGACATAATCAAACAAATCAATCGTGAAGGCAAATTGGACTTGAACATCTTAATAAACTATGATCGAATGAAAAATACTAGTGAACAATTTCTAAAAGCATCCCAAACTGAGGAACTAAACAAAATAATTATAACCGATACTCAATACAATGCAACAGCTTTATATAAAAAGTTTACAGACCAGATTCTTACCGTGGCTTGGATAAATGAGGAAAATTTAAATAAAACTCTAAAAACAATGGATGAATTACTGTGGACTATACATTTTAAGGATATTTTGTTGATATATCAGGGAGCTAAAAAGAATTTTCATTATTTATTCAAAATATGTTGGAACAATGGTTTCATTTCGGTTTTGCTGTGGTGTGATAAACAATTATATACCTATCATCCCTATCCCCAGATTAAGGTAGTGCCACTAAACAGTGTGGCCGAATTCCAGGATAAAACTCATTTACAAAATTTCCAAGGTTATGAAATGGTTGTACCCGATTTAATGTATCCACCGGTCTGCTTCAGCTACCGTAATAAGCAGAGTAAATTGTTGCGTGTGGGCTACATTTACAAGTGGATAGAAATATTTCTAAAGCATCATAATGCCTCGATAAGACATGAGTTCTATGATGTGTGGCAGCCTAATGCTAGTTTGGCTAATGCCATCAAGTTTTTGGAGAAAATTAAATTTAGTTTAGTGCCATCGGATCTGCCCAGAATAAATGAATTTGCCTCGAGTATTACATTAGTATTAACCAGGATTCAATTGATAGTGCCCAGCAGTATAGAAATTACTAACAATTTGTATCTACTCAAAACTTTCAACATAAACATATGGTTTTACATAAGTTTATGTGTTTTTCTGTTCCTCATGCTAATGACTTTAATGAATTTTTTGTTTACTAAGCAATTTAATGTGGCTCAAGCCTTAATGCAAACTATCAAAATCATATTATTTCTTGAGGTCTCTTTAAAGCCACGCCGCTCTCCCTTAAGTTTTTACTTATGTTTATTAATTCTATTTACTGGTTTGTTTCTTAGCAATTTCTATAGCAGTAGTCTCTCCAGTTTGCTTACCTCCAAGGTATATGAACCCGAATTACAGCAGCTAGAGGACATCAAGCGTAATAATTTATTAGTTTTTCGACATACATCAACTGCAAATGCTACTCTGAAACTGAATATTCCAAACTATCTAAAGCAGCGCATTTACAGCGGCAACAATACCGAGTTCATGATTAAACGTCAATTACTGGACATGTCTTACATGTATACCGGACAGGAGGATGTAGTCGATTTCATTTTGTCGCAACAGCAGTTCATGGAGAAACCAAAAGCTAGAAAGCTTAAAGAACCTTTAAGCTACAAACCATTTTTCATCACTCTGCCTCATCGTTCACCCGTAATAGATCAATTTAATCGTTATTTGTTGTACATTCGCGAAAATGGAATTTTAGAGAAAATCATGCGAGAAACTAACTGGCACGGTATTTTGAGTGGTAATTTGAAAATACTTGTCGATGATGAAGTTGAAAAATCACTAACAATTAAACATTTCCAATATGCTTTTCTAATGTGGATTTGTGGTTTGTTGTGTGCTTTTATATGGTTTTTAATGGAATGCTTTCATGAGCTGAATGGCAAAAGTTTTTAATAAAATCTTTAAGTGATAAAAATTGTAATAGGTGTGACATTTCTAGGGATATATAGAATTGTAATATGTAATAAATGTAATAAAAAACTTTAGCTAAATATAAATACATAAATTTTGTTTTATTCAATTTTAAATTCGAGACAACTACCTACCGCTCATGCAGTGGAAAAGAAACTTTTAGAGTGGGGTTCTATAAGGGTACGGTCACACGATTTTATGGTCGTGAAGGTCAAAGGCCAATTTTTCAATATTTGGAATTTCTAATGAAAAGATAGCGAAATGTTATATATTTTTGGGTCGATTTTGATGAAACATAAGAAAAATAAATTTTCTCGAAAATTGCCAATTTAAAATGGCAGGTAGGAGATATTTTCATAGTTTTATTCCTTACTTATTATATTCTCAATAAATCCCAAATGAGATGATCAAAAATTCTGAAATTTGTTTAACAAAAATTTGAAAATGGAGTTTTGAAACTGCTGTTAAATTGGTCATACCTGCGAACAGGTTATCGGTATCCTACGAAGACAACAACTCATATACAAGTGAGCTTTTATTTTCCATCTAGCTGACCCGACAGACGTTGTCCTGTCAAAATTAAAAAAAATGGTTAAAAATAGTGAAAAAGAAAAAAAAACAAGTAAGAGTGCTATATTCGGCTGTGCCGAATCTTATATACCCTTCACCAAATTAAACTTCAAAATTTTAAATATTTTTAGGTAAACAAAATTTAATTTTTTTACCAGTTGTTTTTTTAATTTTTTGTAAAAAAATTTTTTTTCGATTGTTATTTTAAATTAAATTTGTTTTTTAAAATTTTTTTTTTTAAATTTTTTTTCCGATTTTGACCCCTTGTAAGTCCAACTTACTATGGTCTTATATACGTCGTTGCAAACGTCTTTGAAATATCTATCATTAGATATCCATATTGTCTATATTAATGTCTTAGTAATCCAGATATAGGTCAAAAACCGAGGTTGTCTTGGTTTTTTCCTCATATATCAGCCATTTGTGGACCGATTTTGCTGATTTTAAATAGCAAAATTCTCGAAAGCATGTCTGACAGAATTATTGAAGATTTGGATCCCGAAGATAGCTGGGGTCTTCAGAAAATTGATTTCAACAGACAGACAGAGAGACAGACAGACGGACATGGCTTAATCGACTCCGCTATCTATAAGGATCCAGAATATATATATTTTATAGGGTCGGAAATGAAAAATGTAGAAATTACAAACGGAATGACAAACTTATATATACCCTTCTCACGAAGGTGAAGGGTATAAAAAACGTATTGTTGTATGATAATTTTTTTCATATAGGTTTGGATTATGCTTGATTTACATTTGATTTTAAAATATGTACAATGAATACAATATACAATAGAATAAAATATACATAGAAGCGTTACTGAGAGACAAAAAACCTAAATCAACAACAGATCACATATTTTGAGTTTTTATACAAAAAATCGATTTTTGTTCAGAATTATGAGTGATCACAGATCGAGCTACTTTTCTTGGTCACAGATCGAACTCCTTTTCTTGATTAAACGCTTATTGGCCAAGTTATTAGCGAATTTATAATTTGAGTTTTTTTTTTATAAAAATTCGATTTTTTTAAGTAATCGATTTTTGGCCAGAAATATGAGTGATCACAGATCGAGCTTCTTTTCTTGATTAAACGCTTATTGGCCAAGTTATTAGCGAATTTAGATATTTTTGGTTTTTTTATAAAAAATTGATTTTTGATCGGAAATATGAGTGATCACAGATCGATCTCCTTTTCTTGATTAATCGCTTATTGTCCAAGTTATTAGAGAATTTAGATATTTTGAGTTTTTATAAAAAAAATCGATTTTTGGTCAGAAATATGAGTGATCACAGATCGAGCTCCTTTACTTGATTAAACGCTTTTTGGCCAAGTTATTAGCGAATTTAGATATTTTGAGTTTTTATATATAAAATGGATTATTATGAATATCTAAAGTTTAGATGTTCATAATAATCCATTTTATCCATTTATGTTTAGATTCTAAACCAAAAATTTGGCCAAATCGGTGCAGCCGTTTTTCGATTTTGGTCGAAAAAAGTGGGCGTGGTCAATGATCAAATTGGACTATGATCAACATTTAAAAAAAAATTTGTCTAAATCGGTCCGGCCATTTTCAACTGATGCAATTACCAACGAACGACATTTGATTTTTATTTATATATGTAATATAAGCAATTGTTTTAACCAATTTCTGTTTTTTCATTTTTCATTAGATTACAATTGCGTATACATTTCTATTATTTTAAATTAAATAGGAAAAATGACCCTACGGTAAGTCTATTGTTCTAAAAATCAACTTTCGATTTGGCTGGTTGACCGGGCTTCACATACCATCTTTTACGCTTTGTGATTCGGTGCACAAATAATTTGTTTGACTTAAAAATGTGGTTACATGGGATGTATAAAGTAATGCTGGGTAATTTAAAATATTCTTGACAAATTTTCAGCCTGCCCTCGTACATGTGTTAATATGAACTTATGTTAGTGTGTGCGTTTTTGTGTTTATGATTTTGATTTCTATGTTAATATTTAAAATATTAATAATTGTGAGTATGTGTGTTTATCTTAAGCAATTCTGTGTTTCTATTTTTTTTTATCACCCTTCTTTTTTTTTGTAATATTTTGTGTTGTATTTTTTCGGATCTTTTTCTCCTGCTTTCTTTTTAGTTTGCGATTTTTTTTCTCTCTCACATATTAAACAAAAGTACATCATTAAAATATTCATTCAGTCAACAGAAATAAAAATCGTTTTTTGTTCTTGTATGTTTCTATATACTTGTACTTCAAGGGTCGAGTGAATACATCATTCTACATTTATTCATTCATTGAGTCATTCACACATTCACCCATTCATTCATTCAGTCGTTCATACCTACTACATACATGCATGCATTCGAGTGCGATTTATACAATAATCAAAGAATGTACTTGAAGTTCACTTTTTTTGTTGTTAATGCTGCTGCTGTTGTTATTTGAAAAGTGTGACAGTTGAAAGCAGTTTTTAGAAGAATTTCATCTTTTTGACACTATATTTTGATTTAAAATTTACTTTGATTTAAAAAAAAATATATGTTGACACTAAATTATTTACAAGAGCTGCAATAAGGACATATTTTCAAATAAAATAAATGATGCTTACAGAAATTGAAAGCTTAAATTGTGTAGATTTTGTAAAAATTATAACAGAAATGTGAGTATATCAATGTAAAGAATAAATATTTTAGATTTAGCTTTTCTCGTAGGACTGTATGTAGTACCAAGTTAGCTTCAATAGTAGGTCTAAATGTAGTCCCAATTTAGCCTCAATAATAGGTCTGTATGTAATCCCAATTTAGCCTCATACGTAGGTCTGTATGTAGTCCCAAGTTTGCTTCAATCGTAGGTCTAAATGTAGTCCCAATTTGGCTTCAATCGTACGTCTGTATGTAGTTCCAATTCAGCTTCAATCGTAGGTCTAAATATAGTCCCAATTTAGCTTCAATAATAGGTCTTTATGTAGTCCCAATTTAACTTCAATAATAGGTCTAAATGTAGTCCCAATTTAGCTTCAATAATAGGTCTGCATGTAGTCCCAATTTAGCTTCATACGTAGGTCTGTATATAGTCCCAAGTTAGCTTCAATCGTAGGTATATGTATAGTCCCAATTTAGATGCAATCATAGGGTTGTATGTAGTCCAAATTGAGCTTCAATCGTAGGTCTAAATGTAGTCCCAATTTAGATTCAATCATAGGGCTGTAGGTAGTCCAAATTGAGCTTCAATCGTAGGTCTAAATGTAGTCCCAATTTAGCTTTAATAATAGGTCGGTATGTATTCCCAATTTAGCTTCATACGTATGTCTGTATATAGTCCCAAGTTAGCTTCAATCGTAGGTCTAAATGTAGTCCCAATTTGGCTTCAATCGTACGTCTGTATGTAGTTCCAATTCAGCTTCAATCGTAGGTCTAAATATAGTCCCAATTTAGCTTCAATAATAGGTCTTTATGTAGTCCCAATTTAACTTCAATAATAGGTCTAAATGTAGTCCCAATTTAGCTTCAATAATAGGTCTGCATGTAGTCCCAATTTAGCTTCATACGTAGGTCTGTATATAGTCCCAAGTTAGCTTCAATCGTAGGTATATGTATAGTCCCAATTTAGATGCAATCATAGGGTTGTATGTAGTCCAAATTGAGCTTCAATCGTAGGTCTAAATGTAGTCCCAATTTAGATTCAATCATAGGGCTGTAGGTAGTCCAAATTGAGCTTCAATCGTAGGTCTAAATGTAGTCCCAATTTAGCTTTAATAATAGGTCGGTATGTATTCCCAATTTAGCTTCATACGTATGTCTGTATATAGTCCCAAGTTAGCTTCAATCGTAGGTCTAAATGTAGTCCCAATTTGGCTTCAATCGTACGTCTGTATGTAGTTCCAATTCAGCTTCAATCGTAGGTCTAAATATAGTCCCAATTTAGCTTCAATAATAGGTCTTTATGTAGTCCCAATTCAACTTCAATAATAGGTCTAAATGTAGTCCCAATTTAGCTTCAATAATAGGTCTGCATGTAGTCCCAATTTAGCTTCATACGTAGGTCTGTATATAGTCCCAAGTTAGCTTCAATAGTAGGTCTAAATGTAGTCCTAATTTAGCTTCAATAACAAGTCTGTATGTAGTCCCAATTTAGCTTTAATAATAGGTCTGTATGTAGTCCCAATTTAGCTTCAATCGAAGGTCTAAATGTAGTCCCAATTCAGCTTCAATCGTAGGTCTAAATATAGTCCCAATCTAGACTCAATCATAGGTCTGTATGTAGTCCCAATTTAGCTTCAATCACAAGTCTGTATGTAGTCCCAATTTAGCTTCAATAATAAGTCTAAATGTGGTCCCAAGTTAGCTTCAATCGTAGGTCTAAATGTAGTCCCAATTTAGCTTCAATCGTAGGTGTAAGTGTGGTCACAATTTAGCTTCTATCGTAGGTCTAAATATAGTCCCAATTTAGCTTCAATCGTAGGTCTAAATGTAGTCCCAATTTAGCTTCTATCGTAGGTCTAAATATAGTCCGAATTTAGCTTCAATCGTAGGTCTAAATGTAGTCCCAATTTAGATTCAATCATAAGTCTGTACGGTGTCCCAATTTAGCTTCAATCGTAGGCCTAAATGTGGTCCCAAGTCTGCTTCAATCGTAGGTCTAAATATAGTCCCAATTTAGCTTCAATCGTAGGTCTAACTTTAGTCCCAATTTAGATTCAATCATATGTCTGTACGGAGTCCCAAGTTAGCTTCAATCGTAGGTCTAAATGTAGTCCCAATTTAGCTTCAATCGTAGGTGTAAGTGTGGTCCCAAGTTAGCTTCAATCATAGGTCCAAATGTAGTCCCAATTTAGCTTCAATCGTGGGTCTAAGTGTAGTCACAATTTAGCTTCTATCGTAGGTCTACATATAGTCCCAATTTAGCTTCAATCGTAGGTCTAAATGTAGTCCCAATTTAGATTCAATCATAAGTCTGTACGGTGTCCCAATTTAGCTTCAATCGTAGGCCTAAATGTGGTCCCAAGTCTGCTTCAATCGTAGGTCTAAATATAGTCCCAATTTAGCTTCAATCGTAGGTCTAAGTGTAGTCCCAATTTAGATTCAATCATAAGTCTGTACGTAGTCACAATTTAGCTTCTGTCGTAGGTCTAAATATAGTCCCAATTTAGATTCAATCATAAGTCTGTACGTAGTCACAATTTAGCTTCTGTCGTAGGTCTAAATGTAGTTCCAATTTAGATTCAATCATAAGTCTGTATATAGTCCCAATTCAGCTTCAATCGTAGGTCTCAATATAGTCCCAATTTAGCTTCAATCGTAGGTCTAAATGTAGTCCCAATTTAGATTCAATCATAAGTCTGTACGTAGTCCCGATTTAGCTTCAACCGTAGGTCTAAATGTGGTCCCAATTTAGCTTCAATAATAGGTCTGTATGTAGTCCCAATTTTGCAACAATCGTAGGTCTGAATGTAGTCCCAATTTAGATTTTATCTTAGGATTATATGTAGTCGCAATTTAGCTTCAATCTTAAACGTCCCAATTTAGATTCAATCATAGGGTTGTATGTAGTCCCAATTTAGCTCTATCGTAGGTCTAAATGTAGTCCCAATTTAGCTTCAATCGCAGTTCTGTATGTAGTCCCAATTTAGCTTCAATCATAGGTCAGTATGTAGTTCCAATTTAGCTTTAATCGTAGGTCTAAAGGTAGTCCCAATTTAGCTTCAAGAATAGGTCTGTATGTAATCCCAATTTAGCTGTAATCTTAGGTCTAAATGTAGTCCTAATTTAGTTTCAATCATAGGTCAGTATGTAGTCCCAATTTAGCTTCGATAATAGGTCAGTATGTATTCTCAATTTAGCTTCAATTATAGGTCAGTATGTAGCCCCAATTCAGCTTCAATTGTAGGTCTAAATGTAGTCCCAATTTAGCTTCAATCTAAATGTAGTCCCAATTTAGATTCAATCATAAGTCTGTACGTAGTCACAATTTAGCTTCAATCGTAGGTCTAAATGTAGTCCCAATTTATCTTCAATATTAGGTCTGTATTTAGTCAAAATTTAGCTTCAATCTATGTCTGTATGTTGTCCCAATTTAGCTTCAATAGTAGGTCTAAATTTAGTCCCTATTTAGCTTCAATCGTAGGTCTGTATGTTGTCAAAATTTACCTTTAGTTGTAGGTCTGTATGTAGTCCCAATTTAGCTTCAATCGAAGGTCTGTATGTTGTCCCAATTTAGCTTCAATTGTAGGTTTGTATGTAGTCCCAATAATTTTTCATATTTTTTTCAAATCATCCCAGATTCCAGCTGTTTCAACAATTACTTCATTCAAAGCTCTGTCCCGACATTTACGAGAGGTACTTCATAATGTACAACAAGGATTTAACACATCCTAAATATTCATATTTATGCACAATGTTTAATGTAAATACGCATTCGTAACGACAACAACAAAAACAAAAATACAATCGAAACATGCAAAAAAGGAGCTGAATCGTTAAAAAAAAACGAAAAACAATTTGTAAATCATTATCATCATTATTATGCATTAAAAATAAATATTTATATACAATGTTGCAATTTCATTAAAATCTACCTGCTTCACAGAATCGTTCAATAATAAAAACATCAACGTTAAAATACTTGCAATTATTGTATGTGAACAAGTGTATGGGAACCAGTAAAATACTCAAGAATTGTATAAAATGCCTTTATTTTTATTTAAATATTCTGTTTCATGGTTGTTTTTATGAATTTTAAGAGAATTTATAAAGAAAAGAAAACGATTTGGCATTTAAATTCTACTCAAGGGTTTTTAAATGAACTCGTTATACAGCTCTTTTCAAAATTTATGTATTGAATATTTTGTTTCAAAGTAAAGGCCTGAATGGGTTTTAATTGAAAAGAGATGTAGGAATAATTACACTGCATTACTGAAAAAATTATATGTAACGCAGTATAATTATTCTTAAATTTGTTTAATTTAAAAAAAAGATTGTCATGTTCTTTTAGTTTATAAATACCAGTGTATCCTAATTTCAGACTGTAATTGGGATTTCACCAGCAAACAAAAAAACATCTCTAACGGCTCTCAAAAGCATAGAAATCAAAAATAAAAAAGCGACTATGCAAAAAAATAATTACATCATTGTAGTCTCTTGCATCAGCTAAATAGCTTCTTTCCTTGAACATTTTTTAAAAATAAAATACAACAAACTCAATAAAATTAAGGTCTTATATCGACAATAGAGCGTCGAATGTTGGCTTTTAAATGATTAATCGTAGCTGCTTCATCAGCATAGACCAGAGATTTAACGTACCCCCACAAAAAGTATTCCAAATGTGTTAAATCACATGAACGAATCATTTGCCTGTAGCGTTCGCCATTCACTGTAATTTTGGTACAGGTTTTGGATTTGGGCCCATGACTGCTTCGGTATGTAAACCGCACCAAACAATGCGTTTTTCGGAATGTAAGGATTGTGCTCTCTCCAAAAACGACAATTCTGTTTGTCTATATACCCATTATGCCAGAAATTACCCTCATAGTTTAAGTTGATTTTATGATAAAAATCTGGTTTAACTTCCAGTTGATTCTCAGATCATTCACCGAACAGACAACGCAATTGATGGTCAGCTGACTTTAATTCTTGTACTAGTTTAGTCTTATATTGATATAGTCCATGATCTTTTCTCAAAATGTTCCAGAGACCGCGTTACTGAGAATGGCATCGGAACGATAAATTTGAGCTCTCCGTGACACTCAAGTCTAAATCTGGCATTTCTAAACGGCTGGTCCGATCAGGATAAAATGACGTGGGTATAGACAAAGAGCATTCGAGTTTAAGTTATTAAAATGGGCCCTATGGGGGCTCAAAGTAGGGTACCTTCGACACGTAAAATTTTTAAACATCTCCAATTTTTTTGTTTCCCATTAGATTTCAAATATTTTTATATTTTTGGAAAGCGCTCAGCTAGGACTTATAAATAGCGTGTGCTATTTATCTCTTATAATTTCCAAGTTATAAGAATTTCAAAATTTAAATTTAAAAATTTTGCCATACCTTGGTCCGCTTTTTTAAAAATATAGGTCATACTTTTGAACCGAATGGACTTGATTTTTTTCTGTTAGTTGTACAACTAAATTATGAATAACACGCAAAAGATTTCAGAGCAATATCAATTATGGATCCAAAAATAAACGATTTTCAAATTAAATATTAAAAAAATAGTAGATTTGTGCCGTTTTTTGGGCGAAAATGTGACTTAGCTCATTTTATACCCTTTACTTTCGTGAGAAGGGTATTAATAAGTTTGTCATTCCGTTTGTGATTTCTACATTTTTCATTTCCCCCTATAAAGTATAAAGTATTTTTCCCAAAAAAATAAAAAAAATTTTAAAAAAATTTGGAAAAAAATTGTTTTAAAAAAATTAAAAAACAATTTCAAAAAAAAAAAATTTAAAAACAATTAAAAAAAAAATTAAATTTTGTTTACCTAAAAATTTTTAAAAAAAATTATTTTAAAGTATAATTTGGTGAAGGGTATATAAGATTCGGCACAGCCGAATATAGCTCTCTTACTTGTTTTTATTAAAAATAAACTTTCTATAAGATCGTATAACAATTTTATATCTTTCTTTTAAAAAACATGTCCTATTTTTCGAATTTGTCGCCCCTACACCCCTCGGAATGTGACCTATTTTTTTATCAAAATTTCAACTTTGGACCACATGTTCTAAAATCCCAAAGCTGGGATCAAAAACCAGAAATCAGATTTAGAAATCTTGATGTGATCCTTATTTATCCCCAAAGTATTTTCCCAGCCCCGAAGGAAATGTGGACCCCACGGACAAAATTGTAAAAAATACCATTTTTGGGATTTTCACTTCAATTTTTAGGAATTGACCTTTTGACAAATTTTCTTAGAATTTATTATTTAGAATGATATATTTAAAAAACATTGAAAATTTCATTGAGTTTTGTTAATAAGTAAAGATTTTATTACATAGTTTTGAAAACTAAAATTTGAATCAAAATTTTAATAGGATTGCAAATATTAGGAACAGTTTGATCTACATTTATTTCGAATTATTATTTTTTGTCCTTCAAAAATATTGCACTTTTTCATACCAACCTGGATCATCTGTAGGGCCAATTTTAATAACTTAAACTGGAATACTTCTTGACTATGCCCACGTCAAATTTTATCCTGATCGGACCAGCGGTTTAGAAATGCCACATTTATTTGCAAAAAATTTTGATTCTGCCCAAATGTGCAGCGGCGATGGCTTCTCTGTACGCATGATATGGGCTCGATTTGGATGAATATTATCCAAAGGAGTAAATGTGGTTATGAATATGAAGTATTGCGTATTAGCTGCTCAGATATATGATTATGCGAATTGTAAACTCCACAAAGTGCTCTATAAATTTGGCGAACAGAGCGCAAAGTTTCGAAATAAATTTCCACGATTCGTAAACGTTGTTCTGTGATTTGCCAAAGTATATCTACTGAAAAAAAGTCAAACAGACTTCATTAATATGACAGCTAGTTTTACAGTTATCCCTATGGAAAGATTTATATGTCTAAAAAAAAACATTATTTACATTTAGTACTTAAGACCGGTATTCAGAAAAATGCAATCCTCCCGCTTCTATTGGTCCTGAAATAAAGCTCACTTTTTTTGTAATTGTAGCTTAATAAAGCAGCAATAGATTATAATGAAGATAACTTTCTTAAATATACTTCTTACCAAATAACTAACAACTAGACTATAGTAAGCATTACAGGTCCTATTTAGTTAATTACCAAACGATCATTTAATTTTAACAATTAAAACTAATAGTTGATGACTTAATTTAAATCAGCACGTTGCTTATTAGCATTTCGTTTATTTAAGTATAATTTCCAATTATCCAACACTTCAGCAAATACACACACTAACAGACATTCAGACAATCGTACAATGTATTTATAAAACTCATTCGTAAGATACTTGCACCTACACTATTTAATTTAATATAAACTGCACACATATACTAGCAAATACTATAAAAGCAACCTTAAATACCCAGCGGGAAAAACGGTGCAGTAAAGAGGCCTTTCAAGGGCCTTATTATGCAGACAAAAGGACGACCAGTCGCACTGCAAAATGGTTTCAATTTACACGGCGCGTTGTGTCATAGAGAGGCAAGGCCTCGCATTCTCTCTTATGTTAGAGGGCATATAGAAGGCCAATTTAGCAATGCATTTTTGAAGTTCTGCCTTTGCAGGAATATAAGAAATCATGCCGTGCACTGTGGTTACAAATCAAAATCTATGTGGACAAAATTATTTGGCGCTCTTTTTATATAGAATTGGTATCTCCGATTTTTAAAATATCAATATAAACTTTTTTTCAAGTTACAGTAGGGTCTAGATATACATATAAAAACATTAATAAAAAATTCAAAAAAATACGTTTTCATGTGTTTCTTAAACTAAATTTTTAAAAAGATCTGCATTTACTATATTTCAAGTTACAATAGGGTTTAGATAATCCCTCTTACCTCCCTCCTATTACCTAATAGCCGCATGGTATATATAAAATTCAAAAGAAAAATACTTAAGGTATTCCAGTCATCAGCTAGTTGTGCTTACAGTAATATGAAAGTATCCAAATTATCAGTATTTTATATTGTTAGCCAGTAACGCTCAGACTGAATGTAGGTTTCAAATTCAACAAAAACTGACTCTGTATAAACATCTTAAGAAAATCACCAAAGACTATTGGAAGTAGATGAATATACATATAAAAAAGTTTCTACTGGGAGTTCTGTTGATTTGAACATAATACTTAAGTTATAATGCAAGAATTCATCTTGGCTCATACAAAAAACCGAATAATATTTGATTGACAGGGAGCTATAGAAATAACTATGTTAAGTTATAAAAGCATACAGCTCACTTGGGTACATAAACTGGTACTTTTATGACCTTTGCATGTCCATGTATGGTTCAGTATCGAACTAAACCTATGCACGAATGAACGAATTCAAAATTATAATATCTACCCTCGATACATCCATTATAAATGTACTGCCCAGTATCGCAGTCCTACTCCTATATAGAGTAGGACTGTTAAAGTTTTCACCCTCTCCTCCCCGTGTTCAACATGAACATTTCTGCAGAAGTCTTTAGAAGAAATATTCAATCTCCTCAATGCACTCCTTTTAAACCAGCAACCGATTCCGTGGGAGGTCGATGAGAGACGACGAATTGTGGGAACATATAGCCACATAAAGTTCGACTTATATATATTTATTTCTAGAGTGGTTCTTAAGAAAATGTGTTTCCTCTGCAAAGCTGCTCTGGTAATAAAGGGTCCGCGGTTTATCTGGGTAGCGCGCATTCTAAATGTCCAATTTCTCATGACTCTGGCACATAACCAGTAGTATAGGTTATGTGGCTGTGGCATAGGTTATGATGAATAGATCTGAGACTTACCTAAACCCCACAAGAAAAAGTCCCTATAGTTTCGAGGTTGACTAGAGAACTGGTTCGAGAACCATTCCAAACAACGTGTGCTAACATCGTAAAGCTTCTCTAGAACTATTTTTGAAGATGACAGACTATCATTGATCTCAACTCCAAACTATATCGAGTTCTAGCTATAAACATGCCTTCTAGAACTAGTTATGGAAGTTGTACATTTTTCCCGTGTAGTGTGTAATAATATTTTGTCTTTGTTAAAATAGACAAAAGAGATATAAAATTCCAGAATTCAGATCTCCACGAATGGATGGTACTTTTCTGAAGACTTCAAACGAAGCCAAATAAAGCTCTCGTGGAAACGTAATGCTAAGAGTCGAATGAAGAAGGCCTTTGGGAAGAGATGGGGTCTTAAAATGTATATTATACACCGGATGTACACCGCGGCCATAAGACCTATTTTGAGCACTTGTTTGGTGGAGAGTCGTGGACATGAAGACTCATCTTTCTATTCTAAACAAGGTACAAATATTAGCATGTCTTGCAATTACTGGCTCTATGAATTCCACCCCTCAGGCCAGTCTGGAGACGTTGCTAAATATAACTCCCCTTGATATATATATCAAATGCATTTCTGCTAAGTCTGATCTACGAAACGGTCGAGCGGATGCATGGTCGTATTGATCACGTCACCATCCTACTAAAGATAGGTAGGACAATTATGGGGCAAGAAACGGACTACATATTAGGTACTATGTATGGTATCGAATTTTAATAGAACATTAATGATCAGAATACCAACAAGGGATGATTGTGCCGCGAATTCTGTCCTTAGGGACGACGTGAAAGAGGCACGGGATCGGGATTTTTCTCCTATGAACTGCACCTTTTGTTGTCCCTTCGATTACACGATACCTGCACGGTTTTCCAGTCAGGTATCTTCCGAGTTAAAAAACCAATCATGTTTGAAGTTTTAATAAATTTTTGTGGGGCCTTATTTTGCAATGCAACTCTGAAGCAAAGTCCTTCCAGGACATGTTCTACGAGAAGGCAGATTGGAATAAGTATGACATTTAACTGGCCTACAAAGTGCAGGCCTAAAATTTTTCCCCCTGTTTACAATCACAAACCTATACACATGTTAAGAAACTAAAGCAAGACAGGAACAAGTAAAGAAAAACAAAAAAAAAGAAGAAATAGACATTAAATCTAATTCAAAATGATTTTACACAATCTTAGTGATACACTAATACATATATACTCATGTACACGTTTTTTGTAATTTATTTACTAGGGTGGCCCTTATTAGCAATGTTCCGAAACTCAAGCAAGCAGCAGGATTCATCCAAAAGCAGAGAAATTGGGTGCAAAACCAATTGAAGCTGCGAGACCTTGAAAGACAATTTTGCATCGAATCATTACTTGCGATGAAAAATTGATATATTACGAAAACGCGATGCGTCGGAGATAGTATGTGAAGCCCGGCCATCCAGCCGAATCGATACCAAATCCAAATAACCATGGCGCTATGGTAATACGCTGTATTTGGAGAAAAAGGGTGCTATCTATTATGAGCTGCTGAAATCTGGCCAGACCATCACAGTAAACCTGTACCGAACCCAACTGATTCTTTTAAAGCGAGCATTGCACGGAAAACGACAAGAATATGCGGCCGGGCATGAAATCGTAATATTCCATCACAACAACGCCACATGTTGCAATATCTGTTAAAAACTATTTATAATGAAAGGATTGGTAAGTTTTGCCTCACCCACCTTATAGTCCAGACATTTCCCCGTTCAACTACTATTTGTTTCGCTCAATGCAGAACGCTATCTCTGGTATAAGTTTCACTTCAGAACAGAGTATCCGAAATCGGCTTGATTCGTTCTTGGCCTCAAATAATGAGCAGTTCTTTTGACTCAGAATTCATATGTTGTCATAAAGATGGGACAATTTCACAGATAATAATGGCCAATACTTTGAATGAATTTATATTGTACAAATGTTTCAAAATAAAAGCTAGAAATTTGAAAAAGTCCCTCATTTTTTAAGTCATACATTCATAGAAAATCTTCTGTAGGATTTTCCAGTATTTTTTTTTTTCAATAATTTTTGTTCCAACAATTACATCAATAAATTATGGTATTTCCAAATATTGATTTGATATCTAAAAATTTTAATTCATGAAATTGGAAATCAATATATGTATAGCTTTTTATGTTCACCAACATAATGAGAAAAATCTTAACGATTTTATAAAATAATAATAATAAAATAATAAAACAATAATGCAGAAAATTGAAGAAACAAAATCGACAAATTGCTACTGTGATATTTTTGAAACCAAACATCGTCAAATCTGTACACTAAAACTGATAGCCATAAACAAGAAACTCGATCGTGAGTGCGGAAAGCCGATCCCGAACTTAAGGCTAAATAGTAAAACAAAATAACAATAGTAGCCGATATTGGTCCGACTGAATATGCATATCGCACTGGTTCCTCTAAAGTGAGTAGAGACAAAAAACTGTTTTTTTAATTCCGGCCAAAAATGTTTTTTTTTTTTTTTTAATTTTTATAAAATTTTGATAAAATAACTATATGTTTATTGATAGTGCTGTAAAGTTAAAGATTTTTTCTTGTCATTTTAATATTAGAAAAATGAGATTTTTTACTTTTGAATCGAAGTAGCCTATGCTTTGTTCTTTAACGTTTTTTTTTTTGCAAATTAGCACAAGTTTTTATAAAGCAGTTAGCAGTTAACCATTCCACGTAGTTCTTAAGGAGTTTTTGCGCATTATTTTTATGTAAAACTGAAGTGATTGGGAACTAGTTTTAAATCTATAGAAACTAAATTAAAAAAAGTTTGAAAGGCCAGAACAAATTAAAAGGAGCTATTAGCGGTTAAATGTAAATTACATCAAATAATGCAAAGTATCAGGAGTAAGTACTATAAATTTCAGCTGCAATGATCTGCCATTCCAATAATCAGAACGATTTCAATGCCTTCATATTTTGCACATTTTTTTTTTTGGTATTTTTTTGGTGAATTTCAAAAATTATGTAAGTTTGAGAGTTATTTACGTCTATGCTGATTTGGCCAAACCATGTATTTGTATGTCGAAAGTTTTTCAATGGATCATTTATGTTATTTTTAATTATAAACCTAATTGAATTACATACTTTTTGTGATACTTTTATAACGTCAATGTTTATTTGGCCAACACCTGTACGTAATTTCTAATTTTTTTGCGATTGATCAAGTGTGTTGATATTAAATGTACACTAAATTTCAGGCATTTACATTTCCATATTGTTTGACCAAACCCTGTACATTAGGGTGGCCCCGTTTGTATGGAGAAAAATAAGGTATCAATGTTCCCGCCTAAAATGAAAATTTGATTCATTCTAAGACTACGTTTTGAAATTTTTTCGTCTTGGGGTCAATATTTGGCGACCCCAATTTCTTCTAAAGGAAGTATATGTAAATTTGGTATCATATGAAAGGTCTTTGAGAGACCCATTCAATTGGTTATTGGTGTGCCTCCACTGATAGGGAGTCTTGAAACAAATTTTATACGTCATATCAAAGAATCAAGGGTGTACATTTCAATTTCAATTCGAATGAATTTAATCTAACTTATTAATTTTTATTTTCGTTTTGTTTAACAAATACTTTTGGCTTATTTAAATTGTTTATTAAAAAATATATTGTTAAAATAATATTCATGTAATATAATGTTAAAATAATATTATGGAAATAGATGTAATACGTTTTTGGCCTTGAAGGCTTTTTGTATTACAAACAAATAAATGAAAAAATGAAAAAAAAAATTTGAAAAAAAAATATAATTTAAAAATTTTCGACAAAATTTTAGTTTCTTTTTTAATTTTTTCATAGAATTTATTCAAATAATTATATGAAATTCCTTGATCATAAACACCATGTAATTTCACCGAAATTGTTTTTCTCGTTTTTTAAAATTCAGTCCAGTTCAATGTTTATTCAAATTTGTTTAAACCTAATTTCATCCCTATCTGACAATCTATGTATACTCAATTCATAGTTTATGTAATGGGCATCAAAATAACTCAAATTTTATAAGCTTTCCATCAATGTATAATTTCGTATACTTTTATTGTTAAACTACGAATATTTAAATTTAAGCTAAAACATTATTCCATAATAATAATTTGCTTTTGTTGTTGTTTTTTGTCGTTTATTTTTAAAGTAATGAAGACTTTGTATAAAATCATTGAGAACTAGTAAAATTTTAGAGAAAATTTATTCTCTTTTTTTAATTTTTACAAAATAATCTTATATATGGTCACCTTAAAATCTAAAGGGCATATCAACCAAAAAAATAAAAGTTTACATTTCGATTGGAAATAATACATTGCAACATAACACATTCAGATTTTCTATGTCATTCACAGAACAGAACGATTTGTACATTTCGTCAGTCAATCCATGCTATCTGTAATTGAAAAAAATTGACCTTCTCATATTGCTAATAGAATAAACTCATGTAAACGAATTTGTAAATAAATATATATGAAAAAATTATATTAATATTAAAATATTTTCTATGAATTTATATTTTTAAGTTTTAACTGTTTTATTAATATTTCTCATTTAGCAAACAATATACTAAACAATGTAAAAATATATGTAATAAACAGTTTTTCACATGCTGCTTAAAATAAACAACAACATTCCAAAGGAATAACAATAAAATAATCATTATAGCGCGATGTATAGTATATGTTTTAGCTTAAATTTAAATATTCGTAGTGTAACAAAAAAAAGTATACGAAATTATACATCGATGGAAAGCTTATACAATTTGAGTTATTTTGATGCCCATTACATTTACTATGAATTGAGTATACAGAGATTGTCAGATAGGGATGAAATTAGGTTTAAAAAATTTTAATAAACATGGAACTGGACTGAATTTTAAAAAACGAGAAAAACTATTTCGTTGAAATTACATGATGTTTATGATCTGGAAATTTCATCTATGTATTTGAATAAATTCTATGAACAAATTAAAAAAACTAAAATTTTGTCGAAAATTTTTAAATTAAAAATGTATTTTTTTTTAAATTTCTAATAACCAATTGAATGCGTATCTCAAAGACCTTTCATATGATACCAAATTTACATATACTACCTTTGGAAGAAATATGGAAAAAATGTAAAAAACCTCAAAAAAGGACCTTTTTATCCTTTGATCCAGCTCGCCAAATATTGACCCCAGGACGAAAAAATTTAAAAACGTAGTCTTAGAATGAATCAGATTTTCATTATAGGCGGGAACATCCGCAACTTCAATTTTGGGGCCACCCTACTGTATATGTATTCCGAAATTTGTACGACCATTTTTTTCTAAATTTCAGGCATATACATTAGAGTGACAGCCGATTTTTTTTTTTTAGATTTCAAAGAGTGCCGGGTGGAATATTGTGACACTAGGCCTAAATGTTAAGTGCTGAAAATTTGAGCCAAATCGGGCAACGATTTATGGACGCGCATCGAGGTCAAAGTTCAGATATATGCAAAATTTTACTGTTAATATGGAATAAATAGGTGAAACTCGTTAACTTTCTGCATTGTTTTCTAGAAATGTGTAGATTTATTTATATTAATGAATATTACATTAAAAAAAATTTTTTGGAAATTAACCCTGTATCTCCTTTGGTTCAAAATGACCCAAAAACTGTATTATCGCCAAAATTAGAGAAAAATGCAAATTTTTCAGTTTTTGAAATAATTTTGCTACTAAATAAATACTTTTGCAATTGAATGCAAAAGAATCGAAATATGTACGTAATTATCATTGTAATGAGATATAAATGACAAAATTTGATTAAAAAATTTTAAAGTTATTACAAATTCGCCAGACCATTAACGTGTTTCAGGCCACTTGAACAAAAAATTTAGGAAAAAAATTAAGATATTTCGAGAAAAATTAAAATAAAAGCTCATTTTTACTTAAAATATGTCCATATTTACTTGTATATGAGTTTTTGTCTTCGTAGGATACCGTTAACCTATTCGAAGGTATGACCAAAAAAAATAATTTTGTTTAACGGCTGTTTCAAAACTCCATTTTCAAATTTTTAAAAATTTTGTTAAACAAATTTCAGATTTTTCCGATCATCACATTGGGGTTTATTGATATCAAAATAGGGAATAAAAATATGAAAAAATTATGTCAATACCTCTTACAGTTTTTCCGTACCTGCGATTTAAATTTTGCGTTTTTCAAGAAAAACTAATTTTTTGTCCATATTTAGGCGAATGAGTCCAATTTCCCTAATGTTATAAATTTTAAGTAAAACCTATTCACAATATTATAGTCCTTGTAATTTTAAATATGTTCTGAAAGTTTTACTAAAATCGGAAAACGATAACCTTTGAATCGTGAAGGTCAAAGGTCAAATTTTTCAATATTTGGAATTTCTAATGAAAATATACTGAAATGTTATATATTTTTGGGCCGATTTTCATGAAACTTGAGGAAAATATATATTGGTGTCTAGCATTTACAACAACAGTGCAAAAATGGATTTTAACCTTTAAGAGGACTTGGGGTCAAAATGGTTGTGTTTTTCGTGATTTTAAAAGTTGAGGGTAATTTGGACCCCAAGTGCTGCTAAGGGTTAATTTCCATTTTTGTGCTGTTATTTTAAATTCTGGACTTTATGTTATATTTTCCTTAAGTTTCAAGAAAATCGGCCCAAAAGTATATAACATTTCAGTATATTTTCATTAGAAATTCCAAATATTGAAAAATTTGACCTTTGACCTTCACGATTCAAAGGTTATCGTTTTCCGATTTTAGTAAAACTTTCAGAACATATTTAAAATTACAAGGACTATAATATTGTGAATAGGTTTTACTTAAAATTTATAACATTAGGGAAATTGGACTCATTCGCCTAAATATGGACAAAAAATTAGTTTTTCTTGAAAAACGCAAAATTTAAATCGCAGGTACGGAAAAACTGTAAGAGGTATTGACATAATTTTTTCATATTTTTATTCCCTATTTTGATCTCAATAAACCCCAATGTGATGATCGAAAAAATCTGAAATTTGTTTAACAAAATTTTTAAAAATTTGAAAATGGAGTTTTGAAACAGCCGTTAAACAAAATTATTTTTTTTGGTCATACCTTCGAATAGGTTAACGGTATCCTACGAAGACAAAAACTCATATACAAGTAAATATGGACATATTTTAAGTAAAAATGAGCTTTTATTTTAATTTTTCTCGAAATATCTTAATTTTTTTCCTAAATTTTTTGTTCAAGTGGCCTGAAACACGTTAATGGTCTGGCGAATTTGTAATAACTTTAAAATTTTTTAATCAAATTTTGTCATTTATATCTCATTACAACGATAATTACGTACATATTTCGATTATTTTGCATTCAATTGCAAAAGTATTTATTTAGTAGCAAAATTTTTTCAAAATCTGAAAAATTTGCATTTTTCTCTAATTTTGGCGATAATACAGTTTTTGGGTAATTTTGAACCAAAGGAGATACAGGGTTAATTTCCAAAAATTTTTTTTTAATGTAATATTCATTAATATAAATAAATCTACACATTTCTAGAAAACAATGCAGAAAGTTAACGAGTTTCACCTATTTATTCCATATTAGCAGTAAAATTTTGCATATATCTGAACTTTGACCTCGATGCGCGTCCAGAAATCGTTGCCCGATTTGGCTCAAGTTTTTAGCACTTAACATTTAGGCCTAGTGTCACAATATTCCACCCGGCACTCTTCAAAATTTTAACAAACATTTTTTTCCATACAACTGATTGTCACTCTAATATACATGAATAACCTAATTTGTTCAATACCTTTAGAACGTCCATGCTTTTTTGGCCAAACCCTGTATTTGAACATCGAAATATTTATCGATCGATTGGTTATGTTATTCTTAATACAAATACCAAATTTCAAACATTTTTATGAAGAAATAAAGAAGTTGAAAGTTGAAGACGGTACTTTATGGCGAAAGAGTATAGAAAATGATGTAAGATTTTTACAGTGGGTATATATGACCACTGTATATCGCTTTCTTGCAAAAAGTGAAAATTAAAAAATTTTGAGTTAACTCTCTTTACAGAAACCAGTGCGATATATTTGATTGTGTTTGAAAATAAGAAAGTTCAATAAATTAAAATCTAATATTTTCTGAGCTACTTCAAATTTAGTTTTCAAATAAAATGTACAACCGCTAAATTTTATCCGATTTTGCTAAAATTTTCAGCATTTGGTTTCCAAAAGAAGGATAACAATTAGACCTTGGAACCATCCATATTCCAAGAAGTGCAAATTAAGAGCCACCCTAGTTATACATGAATGTATTACAAATTACACACTTACACAAAAACACCAAAGTTCCAATGTATTTGCAGCTGAATATATGTGTTGGAGTCTCAAGTAGCCAGAAAAAAGTATTTGAATTGCTTTCATGAATTTTAAGTAATGTCGAGAAACACACCATGACTATTTTATATCACTTCTTTCTATTTTGTTTGTATTTTTTCCTTCTGTATTATTTCTTGTTCGAATGTTTGTATGTATGTGTTTTTGTGTGTGAATGCGTTTTTTTCTCTGTTGCCTATGTCTTTCTTGTTCTTATTTGCTTCATGTTTCATTTTCTTTGCTGTTTTATTTGTAAGTATGTATGTGTGTATCCGTCATACACCCATAGTGAAGTATAGTATTTTTCTTCTTTTTTTCGTTTTGCCTTTTTTCGACAAATGCTTGGAGTTTATACAGGATTTACTAACAAAACAGTGTAGAGCAAATCACATTCCTACAAGGAATTTCAGCTAAAAATTACTCAAGCTTATCTTAATGTTGTTGTTCCTGCCACAGGGGCTTCGGTTAGCAAACTAGAAATTGGTGACGCTACCCACTGAGCAATTTTTGTGAGATGTTGATTTTGGTCTGCGAGAAATGCTTAAAGAGTGGTCAGTCCGTGTATTTAGTCTAAACTATACATTCGCAACAACAACAGCAAGACAAATACTATAGATTTTTCGACAGCCTCATTAAATTTTTCTCGCACTTCACCTACATCAACGAGAAATAAGAATCAATGTGTTCTCACTAGGGCCTATGATCGCAAATGAGAATTGGTGCTTGCTGTATATTCAATTACATACAAGTGGATATATAGAGAAATACGAATCATTTATATGAGGGAACTAGGATGATATCGTTCAGATTTCTTCAGATCCTATTGTCCACTTTCCGGTAAGAACATTAGTTTCCATATAAAATTAGCCCCGGAATTACTTCAGAATCAAAGCATACTGAAAGGTATATCCACATACTTTCTGATTGTAAAACGGTATCGAAAATTGTCCAAGAACACCGTGTGTAGAGCTGATGCATTTGCAAAAGCTAGCACCATCCTAAGTTCAGTCGTGATATCATCTTTCCTTTCTTGAGAGAAAAACTACTAATTTTAAGTAAATTTCCAAAGAAAGATAAGAGAAAGGAGACTAGAAAAATCAGGTCTTATATAGATATGCAGAGAGCATGACATGCGATAAATCTGCTAGATTCTATATACGAAACCTTATACCGGTCATTTCTGGTTTACAAGCTTAAAGGTTGCGAAGTTTTTTTTCAAACAGTAGACCTTTTTGTGAAAATAGTCATAATATTCGAAATCAACTTTTTGGTCGAAAAAAGTCTACTTTTTCTTATACTATAGAATCTTACTTAGAATCACTTACAACGACATCCGTAGTAAATGTAACATCGTGAAAGAAGAGGATACAAGTAAACATCTTCTCTTTCATTGTCCCGCATTTGGGGAATATAGGAATTGAGAAAGACGGCGGTCAGGAAACATAGAACAAATGACATGATAGATAAAATATATCACAATCGAAACTACGCTTGGACATAAGTCAGCTATACTTCAGGCGATTAATAATTAAACTTAGCCTCACCTATATAAATTGTAACGATCCAAAGGATAAATGCTAACACAAAGAAAATCAACGGACAACAATAATAACTATAGAACTGAATCATGTAAAACATTCTGTAGTATAGCACTCTACCCTGATATTTATTTTGATACATTTTTTAAACCAACGTGACATCCGCCTGGTCCTCCGAAACTCACACACTGAGCAGTAGCAATATAACTTGGAAGAAACTCAGATTGATGGTGCTTTTTCGTTTATATAGATCTACTAATGCCTACTTGAGCCCTCAAATACGATGACTTACGGAACTTCGATATTAACAATGCAATCTCGAGATCAGATGTTTATTTGATATCAAATACTCATCAAACAATTCAATCGACCTGCAAAATTGACGTACATATTAACTAAAATAAGTAGAATCATAGAACTTGTAGGGCTTCTGAGAAACTATCACTTTGCAGCAGTGAGTCTAGTAGATATGACTGACTACATCAGCCATATTAAATATATATCTCAGTTAGAAAGTTTATCAAAACAAATTGGTGTTAAAAATCTTTACAATCTTCGGATTTTAAAGATTATCCACAACAATGTTTAACATCCGTCATCATAGAATCACAAAATGTCAATCATATTAACCACAAAATCAAGGCCATTCTACAGCCTCAAACTCTTTCAACTTTATAATCAGGCGATATTATGGAGGCCATTAAAAAAGTAAAGTAATTGATCCAGATGATGATGATCATTAAAACACTTTGACAAACCAGGAGTGGAATATCTTGCAATGGTTTTCAATTCAGTAATACATCTACATTAGATGAGCTCCGATTAGGGGTTTTATACCGGGAATTCCCGGTACAAATTTCCCGGGAATTTTGCCAATTTTTCACTACTCGATTCCCGGGCTTTTTAGTCGGGAATCCCGGGAATTAAAAACTGACGAAAATACATAGAAAACAAGTTAGAACTCTATTTTTTCATCAAGTTTTTTACAGTTTTTTGCTTATATCTCGGCAATAATAGACCGCTTATTATTATTATTATTTATTTGGGGTTTTTCGTATGAAAATTTAAAAAGTGAATTTATTATTTATAGAATTTATTTCTTATTGAATTATTCTGATTTCTTTAAATTTCTTCTTCAAATCCATAACAAAATAGCTTCATAAATTTATTAATTGATTAAATTTTTCTTCAATTCAAATGTAGTACAAAAAGGCTTTTATAAAACGAAACGACAAGCGTCAAACAAATTTTGTATGGCAAATATTCAAGTTTCAAACCCTTTTCCCAGTATACTTCATACAATTTTTTTACGTTTCTGGGCCTTATATGGGAGCTATGACCAATTCTGGACCGATCACCTTGAAATTAGGTCGTGTGATTTATGTCTTAATGAGAGTTATTTCTGTTGAATTTTGTGTAAATACCAACATTTTTAGGAGATTTATGCACGTTAAAGTGATTTTCGGAAGCGAATCTATATGGGAGCTATGACTAATTATGGACTGATCGTAACAAAGTTTGGTGACATGAATTTTGTATATATGAAACTTATTTGGAGCGAAATTTGTGTAGATACATATATAAATTAAACATTTATGGGGGCTAGGTGAAATAATGGACAGATTTCATCCAGTTTCAATAGGCTTCGACCTTGGGCCGAAAAAATATATGCACCAAATTTTATCGAAATATCTTCAAAATTGCGACCTGTACTCTGCGCACAAGGTTTACCTGGACAGCCAGCCAGCCAGCCAGCCAGCCAGCCAACCAGCCAGACGGATATCGTCTGTTTGTAACGCCAAAAATATTGGTCTAACACCCACCTTAAATTATACCGATCGACTTAGAAACACTTTCTGATTCGATCGGTGTAATTTAAGGTGGGTGTTAGACCAATATTTTTGGGCGTTACAAACATCTGCACAAACGCATTATACCCTCCCCACTATGGTGGTGTAGAGTATAATTAACTTTAAAATTAATTCAGTTTAAACAAAGGCTTTGGAATGAATCTAAAAAATTAAATATTAGGAATGGATTTATGGAATGAAAGGCTGACATTCTTTAATTACGGATTAAGATTTTAGTGAATTAAGCTCAAATTTTATTAATTAATTCGAAGCTCTAATATTTAATAATTATAACACTAAGTTTTAAGAAATTTGGCTATAAGATTCTTAACTTACAGTATCATTATATATTTCGGGAATAGCCGGGTACCCGGGAATGTAGAAAAAAATTGTCCGATACCCGGTAATCAAAAAAGTTAGGGTAATTAAAAACCCTAGCTCCGATAGACTAGTCGATAGTGTGCTGGAATATTAATCTAAGGGTTGCGGGTTCGATTCCCGCCAGAGACTCTGGGTATATCTACATACAAGCAAAATGCTTCGCAAACTTTCCATGGCTCTGGCTTATAAATCAGGCTGGATTTGGCCGATGGCATGGGTTTTGAGGTTTTATGGCTTATTCACATAGACCAGCGACTTTAGAAAACCCAACAAGGAAAAGTCTAACGGGTCCAAATCGCAAGGGGTCAAATCACATGTCCTCCACCAATTGCTCGTGCAGAATGTCCAATGTCGCATGAGGTATGTGGCCCTGAAACCCTTTGTCGTTGTCCAATTCAGGTCAAAAGAAGTTGGTAATCATCGACTGATAGCGCTCATCGATGTCGGTGATGGCCGGATGATGCCGCCAGCCCAAAATTCACACTAACCAGTGACTTTTTCGGGATGCATTGAACGCTATTGTATCTCATGTGAATTGGTATCGTTCCAAATTCGAAAATTTATATTGTTGACATAAGTACTAAGAAATGGGCCTCAGATGTCAAAGTTCGTAATATAGGCGAAGTGCATGGAACAGAACACTCATTTGGATTAAACAATTTTATCATTTGAACGTATTGGTGCACGCTATACCCTCCCATGGTGATGTGGCAGATGACAGATGTATCTTCAACAATATGACAGTAATCAAATGTCAAAGTCCCTATTGGAAGACCCTTTACTTACTTTTATAAATTTCTTAAGAAAGTATAGACGGTCAAGCCCGACCATATAACACCTACCTCTGTTATATGGTCATTATTCTACATGACCGGTCTAAAATGTCAAAGTTCAGAAGTCCATATTAGAAAACCCTTTGCTTACTTTTATAATTTTCTATTTACTGGGTAATTTGATAATAGCGCTGGTCTTGTTTGGTGTTGGAGTAGTTAACATTGCCTCCAACTTATTTTTTGAAAAAATATAAAGAATTTCCTGTACAAACCTTTGTCGGTTTCACCATGTGATTCAATAGTATGTCGACAATGTTCATGTTTTGCTTGTCGTAAGTATTTTCAATTTTTCTTTTCTTTTTATATTCTACATAAATTTGTGTGTGTTTGTGTGTTGTTTTGTTTTGCTACTTTAAATATATATTTTGTATTTTTTTCTTCAAATGCATTACTCTGCTTTCCTAAACACTGCACTGCAATCACTGTCCGCCTGTACGTCCGTCCGCCTGTGCGTCTGTCTTTTGAATCTTTCGTTCGTTCGTTAGCTTGTCTGTCGCTTGCAGCCAAAGACATCTTTCACTTGCTGACACTGAGAATGTTGTACGGTAGTAGTTGTATGTAGTAGATATGTATCTGTGTATTTTCTGAGCTGCTACCAAAAACAAGAATAACAACTACGACAGCTACTGCCATTTGGGGGTACTTGTTGTATGTATTTTGTTATGTTAGTGTGTCCTTGTTGAATGTTGTATGTATTGCATTAAGTGTTGGCTTCAGTTATTTTTTTTCTTGAATTTTTTTTTTTGAGGAAATTTAACAAAAAACTCTTTGTCTGCTTTAACTTAACTCATTCATAATGCAATTTTTTATTTACTTAGTTTTTTTTTGTTGCTTGCCTTCAATCCCCAAAAAATTTGCTTTTTTTTTGTATCTCGAATGTATTTTTTTTTCTGTTGTTTTGTTTTATATATTTTTTGTAAAAATTTGTAAACCAAACATGTTTTACTGTTGCTGTAAAAGTTTGCTGTTGCAACAAATATCAATTTCAACTTGAAGACGAGGATTAATATGGCAACGGATTGTATGTGTGTGTGTGTATGTATTTCTCAACAGATGATCATAAATGTGCTGGGATTATACTATTTGTTTTGAGTGAAATAAAATACAAAAAACAAATAAGAAAATAATTAATGAAATGTTTTCTTTTTAGTAGTGAATTTAAAAAGATAATGGAAAATGTCGTTAAATTTTAAATTAACTATTATATGGCATCATCTGATGGCTATAAATCTAAATTCAACTGAGTAATAAAACAATTGTTTTAAAAGTTTTAAAAGAATTTATAAAAATACAGTAAAATTGCGTTGAGTAGTCAGAAGGGTGCTTCGTTAAGATAACAAATTATATATGGCATAAAAAATTTGATACAGTTTTGAAAAGAATACAAAAAAAAGTTCTTTCACTTTGATATAAAATCAGTTTATCTTATCATTTGTACTAGTCAAACTTATGGATTCCAAATCATGCCGTATTATGTACAAGGTGGCGCAAAAGTAATCCTCCTATCAGAAAATGCTATACATTTTGCGATTGGCCCCTAATGTCAGTTCTGTTTTGACATTTGTGTAGTAAACACATGCGAAATACACGTTAATAAACAATGTTACGCTACACTGCTCCAGAACGCGGAATATTGATGACTATTTATTTGACCAATAACACAGTGCAACAGTGAAAAAAACACACGATCATGACTATATAGGTTCGACTCTACTACCAAAGGGTAGTAAAACCCTATACTGAGTTTGTCCATTTTGGTGACCGATTTTTTTTTTATGGGCCCCCAAAGTTTCTGAAATTCAGTGGGGCCTCTAAAAAAGGTGTCATCAATTTTTGGTTAATAGCTAATTCAGACTTTGTGATACGGCTTAACTTTATATGGCAATAATAGCTAAGAGTCCGCCAAATAAATGTTGTTAAAATTTTTTTCCAAAAAATAGCTTTTTCGTGCACTTTTATTGAAAAAATATAGGAAGAAACATTTTTTTTTACTTTTTTTAGATTAACTTCCAGGGTCTCCTAATTTTTCACTAACAATATTCAGCAAAGTTGTAGCTATGGTAAAATTTAACAACTCTTGAGAATATACCAATGCATTCTGAACGTGTCTAGTCACATAAAGATCAATTTGTACTTTTTACTATTTTTTGATGCTAAAACAAAAATATTTTAAAATTGTATGATCAAGTCCACACTTCTATGTTGTGCTGTATTATTTACTCGGCTGAGCTGTTCGTTCGTTTAGTTCAAGAGATATTTATGTTTAATTTTTTTTTTAAATTTAGCTCGATCTTTTTTTTTTTTGTATTTTATATATGATGGGCCTACGAAAGGTCGAAATTTGTTTTTTATATATGACGTATATTTGCGATAAAATTCTAAAGAAAATAAAATCAACCTGATAATAATTATTTCGTCCCTATAAAAAGTTACACGCATCCAAAGTTGAAGCATATTTTTATATATTTCAACTTTGTTTTTTAAGTTTTTTCCCAAAAAAGTCCCCATATTTTTTCTTTTATAAAAAACTAATTTTCTTCGTGGCTATATACATTTTTTTATGATCTGGAAAGAGAACTTAATGCAAAAACGTATAAAGTAGAATTTGACTAACATAAGCGGATATTGTACCCCCCAGCCCTATCCAAACTTAGCCAATTTTGAAACAAAATTTTAGGTTTGAGTAAAAAATTATAAAAACGCAAAGCACCGATCCTCAAAAACTCATCACATTTGTATAGCCCTATATATTGTTTATATACATACAAAACGTTTTTACTATCATACTGTAAATAACGTTAAAGTGGGCTATTTTCTAAAAAAAAACTCAGTTTTTGGAACACATTTTCCCCGTTTTAGGAATTTTGATGTTTGAAAACAAAGAATGGCAACATTAGTTATGCCATTGACTTAACAACATTCAGATCTATATTATCTATCTATATCTATGTCTGCAACTGTTCAAATTTTACATTAATTCAAAGTTTTTATTTTTCTTGATTGAAAATCACCATTTTATAATATAGTTTTTTTTAAGGTAAAATACGTCCGAAAAAAACACACAATTTATTCATTTCACTAAAACGTCAATCTCCAAGTCATAAGGTTTCCACCGATATCAAAAACTTATATAAAAAGCTTATATTTACTCTTCAGAAGCTCCACAAACCTTGCCCACTTTCAAAAATTTTGATATTTTTTCATATCTTGCATCAAGCCGGTCTTGCGTGATCAAGATTGGATAAAGTGATGCGCCCGGATCACACCGATAATGATTTGCCCATTCTTCGTTATTCCAGCACAATAGAGAAGTATACACTCGAACATACATTTTTAACAAAAACTTTTTGTTTTAGAGTAAAAAACTAAAATTTTTAAGCTACAAAGTGATTTTTGACAGCTATTTAGAATACCTAGATATGTTCGGATTGCATTGATATGTTCACAAGAGTTATTCATTATTCGGAGCTGCAACATTGGAAAATATTGTTATTGAAAAATTAGGAGTCCCTGGAAGTTATTCAAAAAAAGTAAAAAAAATTGTTTTTTCCTATATTTTTTCAACAAAACTGCACGAAAAAGCTATTTTTTGGAAACAAATTTTAACAAAATTTATTTGGCGGCCTCTTAGCTATATTATTGCCATATAAAGTTAAGCCGTATCACAAAGTCTGAATTAGCTGTTAACCAAAAACTGATGACACCTTTTTTTAGAGGCCCCACTGATTTTCAGAAACTTTGGGGCCTATAAACAAAATTCGGTCATCAAAATGGACAAACTGAGTATAGGGTTTTACTACCCTTTGGTAGTAGAGTCGAACCTATACTGTCATGATCATATGTTTTTCCAAAAGTCTTCGTTTGTTGCATAGTGTAATCGGTCGGTGATTTTTCACCAAAAATAATCATGAGTGATGAGGCCCATTTCCATCTTAGCGGGTACTTAAATAAGCAAAATTTACGATTCTGGGGCACTGAAAATCCGCGTATAACCCACGAAGAGCCATTACACCCGCTCAAAGTCACTGTATGGTATGCTGTTTTCGCTGGAGGAGTCATCGGACCTTTTTTCTTCGAAGACGTCGCTGGCCAAAAGGTTACTGTGAATGGTTTGCGCTACAGAGCAATGATCAACGAGTTGTTTTTGCCGCAATTTGATGAGTTGGGATTGGAAAACATGTGGTTCCAACAGGACGGTGCAACGGCACACACTGCACGTGCCACAACCGATATGCTGAAGGATGCATTTCCCGGACGCCTAATCTCCCGTTTTGGCGATTTGCACTGGCCTGCAAGTTCGACTGATTTGACCGCTCCAGACTTCTTTTTGTGGGTCTTTTTGAAGTGGCCTTTTTTAAAATTAAGGGCCATTACTACAAGTTGCCGTTATAGTTAAAGTTACCTTTAAGGGTACCTTTTTCTATTGCTTAAAGTTACCTTTAACAATAACGGCAAGTTGTAATAATGGCCCGAAATAAGTTAGTCAAAACTTCCAGGATATGACGCATTGCTGGCACAAAATTCAAAATTTTCGAAGCAAAAAAACTTTGTTTTTTACACTATAATATTCAATAAACAAGTGAGAATAAATCATCCTTTAAAATGACATACACTGCTGCATATTCCTATAAACGCACTAATTATACCCTACACCACCATAGTGGGGAGGGTATTATGCGTTTGTGCAGATGTTTGTAACGCCCAAAAATATTAGTCTAACACCCACCTTAAAGTATACCGATCGACTTAGAATCACTTTCTGAGTCGATTAAGCGATGTCCGTCCGTCCGTCCGTCCGTCTGGTTGGCTGGCTGGCTGTCCATGTAAACCTTGTGCGCAGAGTACAGGTCGCAATTTTGAAGATATTTCGATAAAATTTGGTACATATTATTTTTTCGGCCCAGGGACGAAGCCCATTGAAACTGGCTGAAATCGGTCCACTATTTCACCTAGCCCCCATACGAATGTCCTCCCGAAATTGGACTTTATCGGTCATAAATGTTTAATTTATATATGTATCTCCACAAATTCCGCTCCAAATAAGTTTTATATACACAAAATTGATGTCACCAAATTTTGTTACGATCGGTCCATAATTAGTCATAGCTCCCATATAGACCCGCTTCCGAAAATCACTTTAACGTGCATAAATCGCTTAAAAATGTTGGTAAACACACAAAATTCAACATAGTTAACTTTAATATAGACATAAATCACATGACCTAATTTCATGGTGATCGGTCCATAATTGGTCATAGCCCCCATATAAGGCCCACTTCCGAAAATCACTCAAAAATATAAATTATTGAAATTTTAAAAGAAAATTTTTTTTGCTCTTTTACTTAGTGTAGGGTATTATATGGTCGGGCTTGACCGACCATACTTTCTTACTTGTTTTTTCTGTATTTTGGTAATATCTTTGTTGTTCTCATCCAAAAGCAAAATTTAACTTTTTTAATGAGAGACAACTTAACGGTTTTTTTTCTTATTCTTGTTGTTTGCCTTAATTATGCGATCAAATGTTCTTGGTGGAAGATTCGTATAAACGCAGACGTGAAATTTGTTTTTAAAAAAGTTACCAAAAATTAAATATTATCAATCTTAGTTTTTTTTTTTCAACCAAAGGTATGTTTCTAATAGTAACATCTCAATTTACTGCAACTTTTTCTATTTGAATCAATAAATTTCATCAATTTTAAAGATGCCCAAGGGAACTTTTTTGTCCGATCAAGAAAAGATTCAAATTAAATTTTTTCACGACCGAGGATGTTCCAATAGAGAAATTGGACGTAAAATCGATCGTTCGGAAAGTGTGGTGCGAAATTTCTTGAAGAAAAGTCAATATTATGGTGTTCGCAAACCTACAAAAGGAAATACAAAACTAAGAAGAATACAACTTAATCTAATAAAACAAGAAGCAACCCGCAACAAATTGAATTCCACACAAATAAAAGAATAAATTGAATCTTCCAGTGACTTTCAAACACGTTGCACACATTTTACGAAACGATGAAAACATAAAATGGCAAAAGCCGAAATGTAAACCAATGCTAAAAAAGCATCATAAAGAAAATCGTCTAAAATTCGCAAGAAAATATATTAAATGGACAGATGAGTGGAAAAAAGTAATTTTCTCTGACGAAAAAAAAATTAATTTAGACGGTCCTGCCTCATACTCATGCTATTGGCACGATTTGAGATCAAACGATGTTCGGATGTCAAAATGTTATTTCGATGGTGGCAGTGTTATGGTTTGGGCAGCGTTTTCTGCAGTTGGTAAGTCGAAAATATGTTTTGTTCCGACAAATATGAATAGTGCGATTTATAACGAACTGTTGGAAGATGCTCTTCTCTCATTTATGGATGAAGATTGCATATTCCAACAAGATAATGCTGCAATCCATGTTTCTAAGCAATCGAAATCTTGGTTTAATGAACATAGCATGCCTCTGTTGGACTGGCCGGCATGTAGTCTGGACTTAAACCCAATGGAGAACTTGTGGTGATACATGGCCCGTAAAGTTTATGCAAACAATGCCCAAAATGAAAGCATAATGACTGTGACAGAGCTGAAACTAAGAATTAAACAAGTCTGGGAGGAAATTGATACCAATCTGCTTAAAAAAATAGTGGAATCAATGCCAGACCGTATTTTTGAAACAATGCATAACAAAGGATCATCCACACATTATTAATAATGCTACAGTGTCCCATAAATTAAAGTGTGTTTATAGGAAAATACTGTTAATCTCGAAAATTAAGTAAAAATAAATAAAGTACAAAATAAATTTTGTTTGTAAACAATATTTAATTTTTACAATCTTTTTTAAAAAAAGTAGTGTGCGTTTATAGGAATATGCACCAGTGTATATCCCGCATTTTTAACCATACACCCAACACAAATACATTTTTTTTCTGATAAAAATAAATTCAAGAACTTTTTTCGAAAAAAATGGCAAAATATATTTTGCCTCATTTGTGTACTTAAAATTTGTGTTTTATTAACAAAATTTAAAGAAAAAACAAGTAAGGAAGTATGGTCGGTCAAGCCCGACCATATAATACCCTACACTAAGTAAAAGAGCAAAAACATTTTTCTTTTAAAATTTCAATAATTTATATTTTTGAGTGATTTTCGGAAGTGGGCCCTTATATGGGTGCTAAGACCAATTATGGACCGATCATCATGAAATTAGGTCGTGTGATTTATGTCCATATGAAAGTTATTTATGTGGAATTATGTTTGTGTACCAACATTAATAAGCGATTTATGCACGTTAAAGTGATTTTCGGAAGCGGGTCTATATGGGAGCTATGGCTAATTATGGACCGATCGTAACAAAATTTGGTGACATGAATTTTGTGTATATAAAACTTATTTGGAGCGGAATTCGTGGAGATACATATATAAATTAAACATGTATGACCGATAAAGTCCAATTTCGGGAGGACATTTGTATGGGGGCTAGGTGAAATAATGGACCGATATCAGCGAGTTTCAATAGGTTTGGTCCTTGAGCCGAAAAAATAATATGTACTAAATTTCATCGACATATCTTCAAAATTGCGACCTGTACTCTGCGCACTAAGTTTACGTGAACAGCCAGCCAGCCGACCAGACGGACGGACCGACATCGTTTAATCGACTCATTAAGTGATTCTAAGTCGATCGGTATACTTTAAGGTGGGTGGGTGACTAATATTTTTGGGCGTTACAAACATCTGCACAAACGCATTATACCCTCCCCACTATGGTGGTGTAGGGTATAAATAGCAAATGATTTCAAACCGCTATTTGCAGAAAAAAAGAAATTTTAATTGTCGGACACGAATATCTTGTGAACTATAAGAGATAATATGTAGCTGTAGCAATGTTGTTTTAGATATTTTCTAGTAGATTCCATATATATTCAAATCTTTCAATCAGTTTGAGAACAAAAATATGGCATAATTTTTAATAATTTTCATATACCCGTTGTTCACACGGTGAACAAAAAGGTACCAAAATGTTCCAACACTGGCTGTATCGACGCCGCCAATATCATCACAGTAAAAAATACAACTGCAGCCAACTTCAACTGAAGATTGTGGTTCAAAAGAGAGTTGAATAATAAAAACATCAACAATCTAAGTGAAGAATTGAGCGAGACCAACAGCTAAAGAAGCAGCGAAAGCCCCAACACCCTTGTGAAAGTTTAAATATATTTAAAAAAGTTAATATAAATCAATTATAAACTAAAAAACTATATAAAACTTAAAATTCTTTGAAATTTAAAACTATTTAAAAACTTACACAGTACAACACATGATTTTGGGACTCAATTCTGACAATTGCACGTGAAAGTAACCCCAAAAATAAGAACTTCTGCATCATTAGTTTTGTCAAGTTGGCTGCCGTATTAATTTAATGGCCATACGAATTTTTTTTCCTCAAGGTGGATTTTTATCACTTTTTCTATATTTTAGCACGGTTATATCTCGTATACCGTACGGAATATCTCTTTTGTGGCTTAAGCAAAGTTATAGATATTGAATAGTAGAAAAAAAGTACGGAACATACCTACCCGAAAAAAATGCATCCAGTGCCTTAAAACTCGCCAAAATGCCCATTTTTTAAATTTTTTAACCAATTTTTCACCTTTTTTGCTCAATAACTGGATTACAAACCCAATTATGGACTGATCACCATGAAATTAGGTCGTGTGATTTGTGTCTATATAAAAGTTATTTATCATGAATTTTGTATGTATACCATAATTTTTAACAGATTTATTCACTTTAAAGTGATTTTCGGAAGCGTGTCTTATATGTGAGCTATGACTAATTATGGACCGATCATAAACAAATTCGGTACATATAATTTGTTCGGCCCAAGGACGAAAACTGTTGAAATTGGCTGAAATCGGTTCATTATTTCACCTAGCCCCCATACAAATGTCCTCCCGAAATTGGACTTTATCGGTCATAAATGTTTAATTTATATATGTATATACACAAATTTCGCTCCAAATAAGTTTTATATACACAAAATTCATGTCACCAAATTTTGTTACGATCGGTCCATAATTATTCATAGCTCACATATAAGACCAGCTTCCGAAAATCACTTTAAAGTGAATAAATCTGTTAAAAATTATGGTATACATACAAAATTCATGATAAATAACTTTTATATAGACACAAATCACACGACCTAATTTCATGGTGATCAGTCCATAATTGGATTTGTAATCCAGCTATTGAGCAAAAAAGGTGAAAAATTGGTAAAAAATTTAAAAAAATGGGCATTTTTGCGATTTTTAAGGCACTGGATGCACCTTTTTCGGGTAGGTATGTTCCGTACTTTTTTTCTAATATTCAATATTTACAACTTTGCTTCAGACACAAAAGAGATATTCCGTACGGTATACGAGATATAACCGTGCTAAAATATAGAAAAAGTGATAAAAATCCACCTTGAGGAAAAAAAAATTCGTATGGCCATTAAATTAATACGGCAGCCAACTTGACAAAACTAATGATGCAGAAGTTCTTATTTTTGGGGCTACTTTCACGTGCAATTGTCAGAATTGAGTCCCAAAGCAATAAACTGAAAAATGTTGTACTGTGTTATCTAAACCTAAAGTTAAAAACAATTCAAAACTTTCCACAACAGAATTAAAAACCCTAGAATCTAAAATAATAAATAGATAAAAACCATTAACCAAAAATATACCTACCATATACTTAAAATAATAATTCAATAAACATATAAATTATAACGTTATTTAAAAGATACATATGTGTTGTTATTTACTTGGTTCCCCTCAAAACATGTACCCAAAAACCCGTTTAAACACCCGTGGTACACCACTGTGACGTCTTGAGGGTGCACCCACCCCTTAAATTCAACTACACCTCCCCTATAGGTGAGGGAATTTTTATAGAAATCGGACTATCCGTTTACAAGTTACTTCCACTTTTATTTTTTTTTGTCAGTTCCCACAGTGTATGTCTATCCGAATTTCTAAGCAAATATAAACATAATACGAAAGGTCTTTAATTTCATTTAAATCTCATTTTGTATGCTCTAGGCAAATATAGATACAAAATCGAGGTATCCTTGGATTTTTTATTTATATCTTAGCCATTTGTGGGCTGATTTGCCTGATTTGAAATTGCAAACAAACCACGACCTTTCCCGATATATTGATGTACTAATCATGTTTGAAAAGACAGGCGGACATAGCTCTATCGACTCTACTATGTATAACGATCTAAAATATATATGTATAAAATACTTTATGGGGTCACAAATGAAATGTGAAAGTTATCACTGATGGTAAAAAATAAAAATTAAAAATTTTTTAACATTTTATTTTAAAGTAACTCTTTAAATATATTTTTGATTTTTTTTTACTACCAGTCGTTTGTCTCTCTACACTGACCATATTTAAAATGCAGTAATACTGCAGTTTCAGTCTATTTTAAAATGCTGCTGTTGCTCTAGTAAAATCTTATCTTTTTTTGGCACACAACTGCAGTTTGCCACAAGTAACCCAGTTTCACTAACAATGACAATGGACAAAACATAAAATGTATCAATTGCAAACAGATACAAAACATTTACTTAAAGAGTAGAAAAACAAAACATTTACAAGCAAGTACTTTTTATTTTTACATATAAAAACATATTGAGAAGGAAAAAAAATAAAATTTTCTTTAACTAAAATTTAAATACATTTTTCTTGCAGTCCCCATTGTTTTGCCATGCATATTTTCCCATTAAGATTTTTATGTTTAAACACAATAAACAAACATATTGTTGATATTGCTAGAAAAATTCCTTAGATTTCTTTGTGCAATTTTACATGAATCATAGATTTATATTTTATATGTTGCTGACTTTTTGTTTCTTGCTGATTTCTATGTAGCGACATACTTGCACTCAGTATGGCATCTTTAAGCAAAACTGTCTAATAAATGTCAACCGCAATGACAGTTTGTCGCCACTTTTACCACAAAACTCTCAGCTTGTTATTTTGTTTAAGTTCTGTTTTTTTTCTATTTTGTAATATTTTGCTGTTTGAAATACATAAGTATTCTTTGGCAATGAAAAGTTATAAAATTTTATTTGTCTAAATATTATGCGATTTTAAATGCTAAAATATTGTTTTGCATACAGCAAAGTACTTTATAGTTTGGCATTTGTTTTCACAAGGTTTTCATGTTTTTAGTTTTTTTGAGAACAATTTGCTTTATTTCCGTTTTGTTGGATCATACTGAGATAGACTATAGCATAAGTATTTCCAGCTGTTTTATGAAAACAATTAAGAATGAGGTTGTTTTTGATTTCAAATTAATATACATATGTATATTGACAGGGATATGAATGGCGTTTAGACACATGTTGTTTTGGAACTGACCGTTTAAAGCTGCAAAAAATATTTGTTTGTGAGGCAGTAGCATACCTTGCGTGAAATTATTTTAAAAGGAGTTCTTTAAAGACCGATAGAACTTACGAAAGGATTAACTCTCAAACTAACTGTCATGACAGTTCATGACATGTCATACTGCACTCAATTTTTGACATTTGTGATCAATATACTCTGGGAAATCATCACGCTTGAACAACGCTACCAAACGCACAACTTTTAGGCGACTGTTTTATTGCAAAATTGTGCTCATCGATGTGGCTCATTTCTGACTTATCGGGTTTGTTAATAAACAAAGTTACTTCATATGGAGTGAGACCAATCTATAACAGACTCTGTTTCTGTTCGTGCCGTATTCGGTACACGCAGAGAAAAAATATAGTTGGACATGGTTACTGTAACCATTTCAATATTGTTACAAGATTTTTAACTATATTATAGTCACAGTAACCATTTACATGATTGTAGTAACCATAATATGGTTAATTTACGATTCACATGATTATATCAACCATATATATGGTTACAGTAAACAAATATATGTTTGTGACAACCACTCATATGATGAAGGACTTATCATATTATGTTGCTCTCGGCTTAAGGCTTATCATAATCTGAGAACAACATATTATGATAAAATTATTCATCATAAATATGGTTGATACAATCATGTGAATCATAAATTAACCATATTATGGTTACCACAATCATGTAAATAGTTACTGTGACTAAAATATTGTTAAAAATCTTGTAACACTATTTAAATGGTTACAGTAACCATGCCCAATTATATTTTTTCTCTGCGTGTAGGTGGCGCCGTCGTACATGCTTTTAGTTAGACTGGTGATTTTGCTCGGGGTTTCCTTTGTATTCTAGTGATCTTAAGATTACATTGTGTTTCATATCGAAGTCTATAAAGCCTAGAATGGCTTTCGCCATTCGACAGATTGCTCCACTATTATCGGCAGTATTTCGCTATCCCAAAAGCCCGTTATGAGCGGAGACAGGAATTCGCAATCGCGAATGCTATTTTGGAGATACTTCGGTGTGCGATGTCAAATTTATTGTCTTTCTGTTGCTGAAGGCAGGCGCATATACTTGCTGTTAGTGTTTGAGGTGATGTAGAGAGAAGTCTTGTACTGTATTCTTTCCACATCTTAATCTGTATCTCTCAACGTAGTCATTTCACCATTGCTATCCATTAAAGGTTTTGTGGTAGAGAATATGGACTTCGTTAATTGATGCACAGATCGAAAGAGGTCTCGGTTGCTTTGGGTATATGTTGCTGTTTGCGATTTTGTAGCAATTTGTTTGCTCCATAGCCTTTATTCACCCTTGCGCTTTTCTTCATCAGCTTTTCCAATCTGCTTGAGCTTTTGCAGTTCTGGTTTTAACACAGTTTGCACGCTGGTTTATGAGATTTCACTTATTTCAAGACAACCTACATGTTCTTCTGCTGCCTTGATCAATATATTTTTGATGTGGGCCCATCTATCTCCCTCACTGTCTTTTTCAGCTTTATAGGAGTTCCTGATGGCGTTGATAAAACGGCTTCGGCACATCCAGCAGAGACAAACGCCATTTTTTCCTAGTGGCGATGTGGCCTATTTGATTTTCTGTTGCGCGATCAGGTGATACCCACATCACCTTTTGAAAGAAGAGTGTGCCGCCAATGACAAGACTGTGATTGAGGCAGAGGCACGATAATAATTCGCAATTCTTGGTCATAGATCCAATTCCGTAGGGGCCTATTATCGATTCCATGCCAGTGTTGTTGTCGACCAGTTGAGCATTGAAGTCACCAAAAAGGATGACAATATCGCCTCTTCTAACATCATTAAGCCCTTTGTTAAGACTGTTGTAAAACTCCTCTTTCTGTTCCGTATCATTAGATAACTGGCCGATCTGATTCGGGCAGAGAATTTATCAGAATCGGGCTATCTGGCCTCGGCTATCTAAGCTCCGATAACTTGGATGTCCGTACATTACACACGCAGAGAAAAAATATAGTTGAGTATGTTTACTGTAACCATTTCAACATTGTTAAAAGTTTTTTTAATAATATTATAGTCACAGTAACGATTTACATGATTGTAGTTAACATAGTATGGTTAATTTACGATGCATATCATTGTATCAAGCATATATTTGGTTACAGTAAACAATTATATGTTTGTGACAACCATTTTTATGATGAAAGACTTACATGACTAATCTGAGAACAACAATATGGTTGTCACAAACATATACTTGTTTACTTTTACTTGTGGTTGATATAATCACGTGAATCGTAAATTAACCATATTATGGTTACGAAAATCATGTAAATAGTTGCTGTGACTCTAATATTGTTAAAAAACTTGTAACAATATTGAAATGGTTACAGCAACTATATTTTTCCTCTGCGTGTATGTTCCAAAACGTGGTCCATGTTTCTGATTGAAGGTCTTCAACGATTTTCGGTTCCTCTTGCTTTGTTTTCGATTTCGGTTTAGGGCGAGCGGTTGAATAATTCGGTCTTTAGAAGTACCATTTATATATGAAATAAATTTCTTGCAAAAGTCTATCCTGTCACTTTTAATGTAGTAAAATTCAAATTCCATAATCCATTTTCTTAGTTCTAACACAATACATTGTATGCTTATTGGTCATCTCACGAGAGCTGAAAAATACTTATATGATTTTCATCTAAAACCATACAAATGATTCTCTTTATAATAAATTAATTAAAAATACATTATATAATAAACAACACACTGGAAATGGAACCCTAGAAGCACTTTAGGATAAACAATTAAAATTTATTTTAAGACCTGTTTAATATTGGTCTTAAAAGAAATATTATAATTTAAAGGTTAATGGATGTATAAATCCTTTTAAAATATAGCTACTGAAATGTTTACACAAAAAAATATTCTTCATTTCAAATTAAAGTTTAAAGTTAAGCCCCTTAAATAACCTGCAAACATTGCCAAGTGTATCAAAAGTATGATTAATTGCTGTAATACGAAATTCAATGCAAACTTAAATTAACAATCTACAATAAAACTTAAAAAAGCCAACAAAAAAAAAACATTATATTGTAATAAAAAGCATAGACGAATGAATGAGTGATTGAATGATTGATTGATTCATTTATGTAAAACATTTATTACATGCAAAGTGCACGGTTACGTATGAGAAATGTGAATATTAAGTATACGAATGAAAAAGTTTTCTTACCATTAAAATAATGTTTGTTTGTAACACAAAATGAAACAAAAAAAATATAAAAAAACAAGCAGAGCTCAACTTGTTAATGTTGTTGAATAGCAAAATATGAGTTGTACATACTTTGGTTATGCAGTCGTTGTGTTTGTTTGCTCTTGCCTGTTTTCCACCTGTACATTTAAACTACTTACCTTTTTTTTAATTACCTTTTATAAATTACCGTAACTTTGTTTTTTTCTTTTGCTTTTATACATTTGGCTTTTTTGTATTTTATTTCGAAATCATTGCTGTTTTAATTAAAAAATATTTTTTTCTTCCTTCAAACTTTTTTTTTCTGCTACTTTTGCCGTATATACAAATGTGTGTGTTTTTTTTAATTTTATGTTCATGTTTACTTTTTAAACATGAATTTGTTTCGTTATTTCATGGATTTTGTTTATTTTTATTCACTGCGCTCGGCAAAAGGCTTGTGGTTTTCTATTTAAAAATGTTTATAAAAAGATATAAAAATAAAACCAAAATATAAACAGAAATAATATTAAATGTAATTCAAGCGTTTTAAGGGAAAGATACATAAATTTACGATTTTTTCTCTCATAAATTTTATTATAGAACAAATGTGTCGGTATATTTATTTGAATTTTGGTTGTATTATACACACAGTTACAGGCCTGACTCATTCATTCACTCACTCATTCACTGACTGATCAGTCATGAGTGAGTGAGTGAGTGAAAGAATAAGTCAAGCCTTGTATTTTTATATATATAGATTATTAAAAAAACGGCCCAAAAAGTCGATCGTACGTATATTTTAGTAACTGTGTGTATTTTAAAGGATTTAAAAGCTGAAAAAAAATTCTCGCACGATATTAATATTCCTGAATTTGTAAAGTAAGGAGTTACCAACCAAAAAAATAAACATTTTGGGTTCTGACACGTTAGGTAAAGTAAAAGCAGGGAAACATATTGTTACGAAATTGTATATGAATTCAAATATAACGATTTTAACGGCTGATTTAAAAGTAGCATAATGCTTTCAAATAGCAGTGCTGTAATAGCAAACTGTAACATATCTGTGGGCATTATTAACATTGAATAAAAGCTTTCAGTTGACCATTGATCGTAAGTATGGCAACACTGTTTGCTGCGACCGTATATTCGAATTCGAATATTCAGTTAAAGAACATTGTAGAAAGTACACCAAAGATGGCGTATATATTAGAAAGCTCTAGACAGTTAAAGAGCAATCTAGAGTGCAGATGGCAGTGTTATAAATAGTGGCAGAGGTTGCAGTCGTTAGTTAGTTTATCAGAGACGCTTTTCGAATAAACATCAACTGAGTGCCTTAAAGTGTGCTGTATTTTTCAAGTGAATTCGTGTACATTATAAAGTGTATCTGTATTTCTGCGAATTTATAAACGTGTATAAAAAGACACTGAGTGACTATTTAATTCTGTTGTTGTACATTTTAAATAAATAAAGAGTTGTTACAATTTTCAAACTACTAAACGGCTTTTATTTGCAATCAAAAGTATCCGGTTTATTTAAAAGAAAAAACAAAAGTTTTGAAAAGGTTAAAATGTAACCATATTTTCACCTTGATCCACATGTTATTCTTGAAAAACAAATACATCCACAACGGTATACTCTTGGATGCGAATTTTATGCTAGAGGCATACTACTCGAAAATTAGGCGGGTCAAGCAGTTACTACTACTGACGTGATAACTGAGTTATTTCTTACTAAATTGTATGATATTTATGTGGACGAAAGCTGGTTCCAACAAGACGGCAATATAGTTTGGAAATAAATCTGCTTTTCTAATTGGATGATTCGATTGATATGGAATTTTACATATTTATAGCAGAAGAGTATTCGAATATCAGTCCTAACTATGGACCCCAAATGCCCCTGGGGAGCCGCGATATGGGGTCTCAAACATGTAAAATTTGTAAACGATTGACAATTTTAGGATTATTTTTTCTGAAATTTATAATAAATACAATACGCTTTTGGCAAAAATTCCAAATTTTCGAAAAACAAGTAAGAGTGCTATATTCGGCTGTGCCGAATCTTATATACCCTTCACCAAATTGTACTTCAAAATTTTAAATATTTTTAGGTAAACAAAATTTATTTTTTTTTCCAGTTGTTTTTTGAATTTTTTGGAAAAAATTTTTTTTCGATTGTTATTTAAATTTTTTTTTTTTAAATTTAAATTTTTTTTTTTTTAAATTTAAAAAATTTGTTTTTTTTAAATTTTAATAAATTTTAAAAAATTTAAAAAATTTTTTTTTTTAAATTTTAAATTTTTTTTTTTCGTTTTTTCAATTTTTTTTAAAAAAAAAAAAATTCGGGTTCAAAATTTTTTTTCCCGATTTTGACCCATTGTAGGTCCAACTTACTATGGTCTTATATACGTCGTTGCAAATGTCTTTGAAATATCTATCATTAGATATCCATATTGTCTATATTAATGTCTTAGTAATCCAGATATAGGTAAAAAAAATAGGTCAAAAATCGAGGTTGTCTTGGTTTTTTCCTCATATCTCAGCCATTTGTGGACCGATTTTGCTGATTTTAAATAGCAAAATTCTCGAAAGCATGTCTGACAGAATTAATGAAGATTTGGATCCCGAAGATATCTGTGGTCTTCAGAAAACTGATTTCAACAGACAGACAGACAGAGGGACATGGCTTAATCGACTCCGCTATCTATAAGGATCCAGAATATATATACTTTATAGGGCCGGAAATGAAAAATGTAGAAATTACAAACGGAATGACAAACTTATATATACCCTTCTCACGAAGGTGAAGGGTATAAAAAAATTTTGTTTTTTAAACTATAATGTTCCTACATGTGAAGACATGGTTAAAAAGCTGGCGAATACGGGAGAATAAATTAAAAAAAATTAAGCTCTAAGGAGAGGAAATTGTCCATCTGTAACACTCAACAATATTAATATACCGCTATCTTATTATGTCGCATACCTTGGTATTCATCTAGACGTGTTATTTGCCGCTGCACAGTGGGGCAGAATCAAAATTTTTTGGAAATAAATCTGGCATTTCTAAACGGCTGGTCCAATCAGGATAAAATTTGATGTGGACGTAGCCATGGAGTATTCGAGTTTAAGATATTAAAATGGGCCATACAAATTATCCAGGGGTGGCGCTATGGGGGCTCAAAGTAGGGTACCTTCGACATGTAAAATTTTTAAACATGTGCAATTTTTTGTTTCCTATCGGATTTCGAAGATTTTTATATTTTTGGAAAGCGCTCGGATAGGTCTTGAGGTCGTATGCTATTTATCTCTTATACTTTTCGAGTTATAGGCATTTCAAAATTGAAATTTTAAAATTTGGCCACACCTTGGCCCGCTATTTTAAAAATATAGGGCGTAATTTCGGATCGAATTTTAGACAACTAAATTAGCAATAATATACAAAAGATTTGAGGTCAATATCTATTATGGATCCAAAAACAAACGATTTTCAATTTAAATATTCAAAAAATAGTTGATTTTTGCTGGTTTTTTCGGCGAAAAGGTGACTTTTTAATTAAAAAAATACTTTCTTTAAGGACATATAACAATTTTATGTTTTTCTGAAAGATATCTTTACGGAGAACATTTTGATATAAATAACATGTCATATTCTTAGAATATGTTGCCCCTACGCCCTTTTTTATCAAAACCTATTTTTTATAAAAAATTAAAATTTGGGCCACATGTTCTAAAATCCCAAACCTGGGATCAGAAAACAGAAAGCATCTTTGGAAACCTTGTTGTATTCCCTATTTATCGCCAAAGTATTTTTCCAGCCCCGAAGGAAATGTGAACCCTATAGGCAAAATTGTAAAAAATACCATTTTTGGGATTTTCGCTCCAATTTTTAGGAATTGCGGGATTTCCTTTGACCTTTTCATAAGTTTTCCAAGGACTATTTATATTTTAAGTTTCAGCTCATTCAGTTCATAAATAGATTTTTGGCGATTTTTTTGAAAAATTTGAGACCCGAGGTGACCAACTTTGAGGGGCCACACACAAGCCCCCATAAAAGCTAGAAAACTGAACAAACGTATATCAACTCGAAAGCACCTCTTCTCCAACCATGTGAAATTTCCTAATAATGTATCAAATAGTTCCCGAGATATCAAATTATTTTAAAAAAAAAGTTTCTAAACCACTGTGTAATAGGCTATCGATGTCACAAAATGTTTATATTTAAATATCTATGGGTAAATGAAACTATAGGAATTTGTTTCCAAAAACTAATGTTTTGAAAATATTGACGTAAAACTCGAAATTTTAAATTTTAATTTTTTTAAAAAATTTTGGTAATTTAATTTTTTGAAACATGGGAACATCTAAAATGACTAAAATAAGAGCCATTCTAATGAATATTTCCTGATCTACACCTTCTCGTTTTGGTGATCAGTTTTGGACTCCTATATCTTGTGATATACATATATAACACTATTGGCTTCTTTTGCAGTTTATACAGTCGCCAAAAATTCTTATTCATTGGCAGTTACATTAGTGTAAATTTTAAACTTTTATTCTTTCATGTTCAACTTAAGCTATTTACAAAATAAAAAACACACACAAAGCAGCAACAAAATCTAAAATAACTTTGGAAAAAATAAAAACTTAAAACTTTTATTTACTTCTTTAACTCTTTATTTTATTTTTTTCCCAATTTTTCTCTAATATTTTTAAGTAAAAAATCAGCTTTTACTTGCTACCATTGTTGGTTAATGACATTGCTAAGCTAAACTGACTATACTGGCATTCAAACGGCGAATGGCAGATAGACGGCAAGTCAGACAGTCGGAAAGACGGACATACCAGCTTACAGATACAAATATTCCATCATAAAATACCGCAACTGTTAGATGCAGCTATAGTGTTGCAATAACGAGAATGCAAAAAAAACTCAGAAAATATATAGTAAATGTATGTAAATATGTATATTTCTGTGGCATAAGTAAAACAATCATTTTTATTATTTTTTTTTGTATAATTTTTCTATTTTTTCGCCAGACATTGTCATTTTCTGTGCTGATTATTTTGTGCTTAATGATGGCAGAAACGAAAGATACAAAAAAAATATTCGTGTGTTTAAGTATAAAAGGAATTGGGCAAGGTAAGAAACTTATGTCATAAAAGGAAATACAAAATTTTCAAATTTTTGGAAATTTAATATTTTTTCTAATGCACAACTATTTATCGCTAGCTTCTTCAGTATTGCAGGAGTTTGATATGATAAGGTTTTAAATCATCGATATTTCAATGATCATTGTCCTTTTCCTTTACAAAACTATAAAAGTTATCATTGATATTTGATATTTTGCTCTTACCCAATATATAGTTGTTAGTATTTGAACGTATGTATTAGTATTTTTTGTTTTATTAAACACAGATACATGTACACAAACACATATTTACAATAAAAGCTTTTATATTTATTCTACCATGTATCTGTTTATCTGTATGTCAGTCATTAGTGTTGTTATATGGCCAAGTATGAATACGATTACCAGACATTTTTTTGTATTATTACAGATACACGTACATTTTCTATACAAATATACAAAAATTTCTATTGAAAAAAAAAACTCATACAAACAAACAACTGCCATTTAAAATATCATTATATACCGAAGGATATAATAATTAAATCCTTCACTCCTTTATTTTCGTTACTGTTTTTGTTCCCCATTAGCCATTGTTTGATTGTTGCCAGAAACCCACAATACAAGTCATTGTCTTTTATATTTTCCTTTTATTAAACCGAACAGAAAATGAAATAAACAAAGGCGAAACAAAAACAATGTGTGGAAAAAAAAACTAACTAACTTGCAGAAAAATTTATTTAAAGTGACTAATGATTCCATAAATTTACATACGTTAGTTAACGCATTTGCAAAATCATGTGTTAATGAAGCCATATATTAACATTGAAATGTAAATGATGGTTAAACAGACGAAGCAGGATGGGAGAATTTAAGGTGGAGTAAAACTTTAAATAAAATAGTATTTTATAAAAATATATAAGAGGGAATAGTGGAAGAGTTTACAGTATTTTTTTAATGCAGCTTTAAATTTTAAATATGAAACTTAAAATGTGCATAACTTTGTAATCGTACAATTTTTAAGTAAAACAACAATAATCTCTGAATAATCATACATCCTGATAAAAATGTATCTTTTAATTAAAAGCCTTATTGGTCACTGCTCACAAGCAATCTAATTGGATATATATGATAGCATTTTGATAAGGCTTACCACACAATGAGATCCGTGAAAACTAGATCAAGTATAGATGCTAGTGAAATGAGTACTAGATCCACACAGAGAACTTTCGAATCTGTTTCTGCTATTCCACCATTCAGGCAACAAATGAAGTAATTGTTGAAGGATGGTGTAAGTCTCCTTGCATGTTTGCCAATAGCCCGCTGACACAGTCATTAGTCTCGTAACATGACTCATTGCATATTTTTAAATGTTTGCAAGGAAGATGAACAATATCTGGAGCATTGTCCTTACAAATCACACACAAGTTTTCATTGTCTAAAATCGGTAACTCAGAAATTTATCTGATACTCTGTTCCAAAGTAAAACATATCCCAGAGAGAGCGTTCTGCATCGATCGAAACAAGTAGATGTTGGATTGGGCAAGTTCTGGACTATAAAGCGGGTGAGGCAAAACTTCCCAACAACTTCTTTCTAAATAGTTTTTTTTAACAGGTATTGCAACATGTGGCCAAGCGTTGTTATGATGGAATATTACAGTTTCATGCTCACGAATGCTTGCTTCAAACGAATCAGTTGCATTCTGTACAGGTTCCCTGTGATGGTCTGGCCAGATTTCTGCAGTTAATTATATTAGCGCCGTGGATACTTGGCTTTGGTGTCGATTCGGTTGGTCGGGATGCACATACGATATTTTACGCTTCAGGTTATCGTAATGGATCCACTTTTCATCGCAAGTAATGATTCGGTGCAAAAATGTTTTTCTACTAAACTGTTCAAGCAGCTTTTCAGATATTAATAATCGTCTTTCAAGGTCAATCAGCTTCAATTCTTATGGTACCCAACAGAGAACATATTGAAAACATTCATGTTTACTGCCCATTCATAAATTCTATAAATTCTGCCCATTCATAAATTCTATGCGTAAACAAATTTGTTTTCTGATTGCCATATGAAAGAAACTAAAAACATTCACACCATTCGTTAAGTATTCGTTGATATTTGTGTTTATATATATGTAGTTTGTGAACATACAGAATCTTACGGAATTGGTATTTTAAATTAAAATGCATATAACATTGAAGTCGGTCACGATTTTTAAAGAATTATTTTTCTGTTTAATATATACATTTATTGTTAGTCCAATTAAATAAAAATGGATAAAATCGGGAAATATTTAGTCCCGATATTATCAAAAAACTACTCCAGTTTAAAAATTTTTTTTTTGGTAGCTACGACGAGGTTTTTTATAGTACTCGACAAGGAGATTATTTATATGTAATTTTTTGGAAATCGGAACCCAAAAGAAGAAATAGGATCGTTTTAATAATGTAACATACCCGAGGTGTCCTACTTTGGGGACCCCTGGCCATCTGGTGAGCCTATGAGGTTGAAACTCAAAACTTAAGCTCGACAATAATTCCTCTTTGTGCACGTCAAATTTAATTGAAATCGGACTAAGCGTCTAGAAGTTACAGATTTATTTCCCTCTATTTTTTTTCTATACCACTGTGCAACACCAATATGTTAAGTTAAACTTGTGTAACATTAAAACTTTTAACATGTACGTAAATTCATGCTATCAGCATTAAAACCATTCACACCATTCGTTAAGTATTCGTTGCTTTTGGGAGTGTTAGTTTGCTTTTATAAAATACAAGCAATACAAGCATCATTTTTCGTTGCACTCCATTTTATGAATAATGTCATGCATTGCTTTACAGAATTAATGTATATTGTCAACAAAAGGCTCATTTTATAGAATCTGGTACCCAATTTCTATGCTTTTGGATAAATCCTGCTGCTTGCAAAACTTTGTAAGTTGCCGATTGAGTTGATCCCAAAGATTTTTCTGGCTTTTTTTGAGTTTGACAATAATCTCCATGAATTTTTGTTCTTCAAACTTTATCGCCCAGACGATCTTTGTCTTCTGTGTCAAAATCACTACTACTCTCACTTTGAAACCGATGGAACGCATTCACCATAATCTTCGGTAAGCAATCGAAAAAAACTTTCTTTAAGAACATATAACAATTTTATGCAAGTTATCTTTAAGGAGAACATTTAAAAATGTCGCCCCTAAGCCCTTCGAAATTTGACCAATTTTTTTATAAAAATTTCACACATGTTTTAAAATTCCAAAACTGGAATGAGAAAAAGGAAATCAGCTTTGGAAATAATGATGTGTTGCCTATTTATCCCCAAAGAGTTTTCCCAGTCCCAAAGGAAATGTGGAACCTATGGGTAATATTGTAAAAATACCATTTTTGGGATTTTGGCTCAAATTTTTAGGAATTATGGGATTCCTTGACAAGTTTTTTTACACATTGTTATTTAGAAAAATTTGTATCAAAATTTTAATAGGATTTTTTATTAAATTTAATTTTTTATTTAAGTAGATAAATTAATTTTTGGTGTTACAAAAAAAAATTGAAGACAATATCAAAAATATTGCACTTTCTCATAATTGAAAAATCGGATCAAGGTAGGGCAAAATTTTTAAATTTAAATTTTCAAATGCCTCAAATGTTACATGTCGAAAGTACCCTAATATGAGCCGTCATAGCGCTACCCATTTTAATAACTTCAAGTCGAATACTCCTTGCCCCACTGTGCCTCGTAGCATTAATTGTATTATTTACCGCACAATTTTTAAATATTTAAGGTATATAGCAATAGCAACCATATTGTTAAATATTCTTGTGAAATGAGTAGATATAGTATCAGTTCATGCTGATTCTACAAGCTTTCCTTATAACACCAATAACACGTTTTAGCATATTTCATATAAAAAAATCGCAGTACCTTTTTTATCAAGATGTGCCCATAATTGGCCGGTTCTATGTCGACAAAAATCATGCTAGTGATAGTTGTGTAAGAATATCTTTATAGCAATACCACATTGAATGTTCCTGAAAATATTATTGAATAAGGTTGAATCGTTAAACATTTTTTGGATAAAAATATTGAAAACCACTATAAATATTTCTATCCCGACAACTTCTAAATGCATGAATCTAGCAACTTGAAATATTCCACTGATATTTTCTAGTAATATAAAAAATGAAGCACAATCAGTGGCCGTATTATATTGGTGCTGGGAACATATGATTCGTTACCAAATGTTGACCAATAAGTAGAAACACAAGTTTGAATTTTGGAGTTTATGACAACAACAACTATCAGAATTATTTTAACTAGAAAATATCAGTGGAATATTTTGTAGTATTGCTCATAAAACGCACATTAATTTGAGGGTTTTTTGATGCACTTTTACTCAGTTTTTTCAAGTCAAATATTGATACTTTTTTTGCAATGCTGGTTACTTACATTTTTGAACAAAACTCAATTTTCAGGTGAAAATACTGAGAACAGTACAATAAAAATAAAGCATGTATTCAAATCATGCAAAATCCTTTTTCAAACATTTCACTACTTTAATCTCTTCCTACTCTATTCAAAATATTTGTCATCTTTAACTTTATGTACACTCCAGAAAAAAATCCCTAAAAATAGCACACTAATCACACCAGCCCGCACAGTATGTCTGAGAATGTTTTATCATTAATCTAAGTAGAAAAATTTTAAAATAAATTTATTAAAACGCATTAACATTCCAGCAAAAAAAAAAAAAAAAAACAGAAACCAAACCACCATATGGAATATATGTTTTGCAATATTTTTGTTGGTTTTTTTCTTTGTATCTTGAATTTCTTTCTTCTGTTCCAGGCGACAATGGAAATAATTCCAACAACAGTAAAGCTGAACAGCAGAGAGTTCTAAAGAAGAAAAAAGCGGTTGTCATGTTTGATATAAAATAGCAAAACCACTTAAGTGCTGAATAAGAATTAAAAAAAATAACAAGAAATGAAAACAAGAATTGAATAACATAAAGCACAGAAATGGAATTCTGTACAATGGTTACAAAATAATAATAAAAAAAGAAAATATGTATTATAAATTATGCAAACACTGTGGTACTTCCAAACAACAATGCAATAAAACATTAAAATATCAGCATTTCCATGACTACAAACGAAATAATAATAAAAAATGGAATACAAATCTACGACATACATAAATAAGTAACAAGCGAGCAAATGAAAAAAAAAAAAACAACGTGATTAAAAAAGGATGAGATAAAGGACGATTTTAAACTGAGCTATATGATTTAAGAACTAGGTGAGTACAGTAACATTTATTCAAAGTCTTCCGCAGAAAATGACTGGAACATTATTTTTTTAAATTGATATACAGTGCTGGCCAGGAATTTAAGACAAAAATTGTTTGCTAAATTCCACGTGATTGTCAATTATTTTTTCAAATATTTCCACAAATATGTATGCATGAGGACTGTTTTAACACACAAGTGTGTTTTATTCGACTGTGTCAATTCATACATATTCACCACGAATACATAAAACTTGACCAAACAAATTTTTTTTTAAATAAACATATTTTCTCACATTTATATCATTATATTTTATTATTATCAAATATTCGGACCAAATTTCGTATTATTAGTTCCATTAGTTTCGGTCATATCATGTTATTAACAGCGGATGTTCGCTGAGGTGGGTCAACGTATTTCCACAAATCTTTGTCCATATATGTTTTAACGATTTTTTCAAACATTTTTCAGAAACTAGAAACATTAATAATAAATTTCATACCCTCAGAGGTCCTTTTATTTTGGCTCTATTGTACTTAAAATTCTGTTGATGAAAAAAAATTCAAGTATTTGTCTTAAATTGGTGGCCACCACTGTATATCTGTATTAGTTGGAAAGTTGCTGTTTTATCGACATTTAAGTTTTAAAAAATGCAATTTTATTTTCACGCTTTACATTGATCGTGAGGCAGTAAAATATTTTGATCTTATTTTAGTGAAAATGTTTTCTAAAACATGCAAATAAATAAAAATTTAATGACTTATACCAAACACTAATGCCAAAATCGAGTGATTTATTTAACCTTTATGTCAACGGCAACATACCTGGATATGTTTTGCATTTTCAAAATGTTGTAGCTCTGACTTGGATAATCGGATCGACTTATATCCTAGCCAAAACTGTTTTACACAATTGTCCTAAGTTTGGTTAAGATAGGATCACCTATTTGGAAGATAGAGCCAATTTAAAAACTTGCAACATTACGTCAACAGCATACATACCTGGGTATGTATTATGAAAGTTGGCCCTTAATAAATGAAAGTTGGATTTTGGCCATTCTCACCCCCCAGTTTGGTGAACATTAGTAAAAAAATCATCCTGACAAGTTTTATGTAAATCGGTTGGGGTTAAGACGTGCCGCATGCCCTCTGAAGCTTTGAGATGCATTTACAAGGGGAAAAAATGCATTTTTTCAGTTTTTGCAAAAATTTTGCCATTAAAAAATTACTATTGCAATTTTATTTAAAAGAATACAAATGTGTACGTAATTTTCGTTCTAATGAGATATTAAAAAAAGAAATTGGTCAAAAAATGTTAAAGTTCTTAAAAATTCGCCAGACCATCAACGTGTCTCAGGCAACTAGAACAAGAAATTTAGGAACAAAATTAACATATTTTGATAAATATTAAAATAAAAGCTCATTTTTACTTAAAATATGTACATATTTACTTGTATATGAGTTTTTGTCTTCGTAGGATACCGTTAACCTATTCGCAGGTATGACCAAAAAAATAAAATTTTTGTAAAGGTAGTTTCAAAACTCCATTTTCAAATTTTTAAAAATTTCAGAATTTTTTGATCATCACATTTGAATTTATTGAGAATATAATATGGAAAAAAATGTGAAGAAATTATGAAAATATCTCTTATAGTTTTTCCGTACCTGCGATTTAAATTTTGAAATTTTCGAGAAAAACCAATTATTTGGCCATTTTTTGCGAATGAGCTCTATTTCTTTAATGTTATGAATTATAAGTAAAACCTATTCGGGATATTATAGTCCCGATACTTCTAAATATACTCTGAAAGTTTTACTAAAGTTGAAAAAGACTAAACCTTAAATTGTGAAGGTCAAAGGTCAAATTTTTCAATATTTGGAATTTCTAATTTAAAGATATAGAAATGTTATTTATTTTTGGGCCGATTTTAATGAAACTTAAGAAAAGTATAATATAAACTATAGGGTTTATAATAACAGCACAAGAATGGAAAGTAACCCCTAATGGCACTTGGGGTTAAAATCACCCCAAACTTTAAAAATTTAATTTTCAAATGCGAATATCTCCTAAGTTGTAATAGATAATTGACAGCAAAGTTGGTTGAAGTGCTTCACGAGGAGATTCTACATATGTATTTTTTTTTTTAATTCAGAACACAGAAGAAGAAATACGAAGTAGGTGTCCTACTTTGTGGACCCTTGGCCGCATCCCTGGTGTGTCCAAGCGGTCAAAATTTAAAACTTAAACTCAACAATACTTCTTCATTGCGCATGTCATTCAAACTGGACTATGGCTTTATAATTTACAGATATATTTACTTCTTTTTTTCTAAATCACTGTGCATCGTGCAAATTTCCAATGCGACTTCTCTGGCTTTGAGGGCTGTCTGTTACGGATTATTCGCTATGTGGCCAGTTTACGTCACCTCGCCCTCAAATCGTGCATACACCAGGGACAACGTATTTCACCTAGGGTTGCCAGACGGGCTTGATGCCTGTCCAGTTTCAAGCTAAAATTGAATTTGTCCAGCTAAATAGAAATTTTCGACAATAATATCCATAAATGAAAATTTACTCTAACACAGGTCAACAGGAAAAAATCACTAATCACTGTATCGATTTGATGCATCATGGTTATCTAAGTACTTCTAATTCTATGGATAGATTTTTTAAAAATTGTGAATTTTTTAGATGTTTCACCACATTATTTATGATAACTCAAAAAGGGTTAGTCCGATATTATTGAAGTTATATATTGCGTTTTAATCGGCTTAGTAGTTTCGGAGTTATAATAACAAAAGGAAGCAAAAAATATGTTTTTTAAGTGAAAATAGCAAATTTTTGTGTTTTAAACAATTTTAAACGGCAGAAATTGTTCAGGTTTATTACTTTGTCACAAAAGCGTATATAATAGCAATAAAATGATATATCAACCATCAAAATCTATGGACTCTTTTCGAATTTATTCACAATTAAGTAAATTCGCTCATTTTCAAAAAATATTACTTTTTTTATGATATACATAAAATTGAGTAATTAATCTTCTTCTTTCGATTGATTGAATTTGGAGAACATTTTCCCCATGCTATATACAAATTTTCACATATATATTGCGTTTCAATCGGCTCAGTAGTTTCGGAGTTATAATAACAAATTGAAGCAAAAAATTTATTTTTTACGTGAAAATAATTTTTTTTGTTTTAAAAAAATCATGAAAAATCGAAAACTGGAGAAATTGTTCAGATTTATTGCTTTATCGCAAAGCCAAATGTAATAGAAACAAAATGAGATATCGATCATAAAAATCGATGTTTTCTTTTCGAATTTATTCACAATTAACTGAATTCGCTAATTTTCATAGTTTTTTTTGACTGCAGCACCGTGTACAATGGATATAAATATATTTTAAGAAAAATATTTACACAAAACCAAATTAACATTTTCTCGGTCATATTTTTAATGTCCAGTTTTTTTTATTTGTCCAGTTTTTTAAAACCCAATGTCCAGCTTTTTGCGAATCTGAATCTGGCATCCCTAATTTCACCCCTCATTGTGTTTCCCAGTAGTGACGAATGGGTTGGATCTGTACAGATATTTTTAAGTGGTACAGTTTTCATTGATGGATGCCAAATAGAATGTGGAGCCGACCAAAGTTGGTTACAAAGGCAACCAGAACACTAGTTGGGTTGGCTTGAAAAAGTCTTAGGTCTTTAGTATGAGTAATAACCGGTCACAGCTCAATTAGAGCTGAGGAACTATTTATAAACAGTGGATGGAACATAATCTGTGTAACTACCTAGATTACAGGGTCTCAGGCAAAAATGGCTATGTAAACGACTCCATGAAGAACTGGGGGATATAGCTAGATATGATCTCGTTAATCTATTAGGGTTTATGAGGGCTGGCTATTTTAGGTAACAGGCCTGTGGGATCTCAGTCTATACTTATTTCCTTTTCTTTCTTGGACTGAATTTTGGCTGTATTTTATCACCTTTCTTTTCTCTCCAATCTATATAAGTATATGGGGGATTTCATGTCAAATGAACCAACTTTTGAAATCGATGTTTTCCGATGTCTTTCATCAAGATCAGTCGGAACTCTCTAAATTAGATGGGATCAAAATTTTACATTTTTCTCATCCATGTAACTTATAACCTATTGTTCTTAGCAAAATCAATTGTCGTTCGTTGGTTATTGCATCAGTTGAGAACGGCCGGACCGATTTAGATATTTTTTTTTTTAAATATTGGTCATAGTCCAACTTAGGTTTTTACGGAATGAAAAATTGATCACGCCCACTTTTTTCGATTTATCTAATATCGGAAAACGGCTACACCTATTTGGCTAATTTTTTGTTCAGATGTTCGTAGTTATACATTTTATGTTTTTACTGAAGGAAAAATTGACTACGCCCACTTTTTTCGGTTTACATAAAATCGGAAAACGGCTATTTGGCTAATTCGTTTTTAAATTTTCGTAGTAAAATTCGTATGAAAAATTTACCACGCCATCTTTTTTTCGATATATCTAAAATCGCAGAACGCCTGGACCGATTTGGCAATTTTTTTTAAATGTTAGCAATAGTCCACAAACGTTTTTTACGCCCAATAATACGCACACTTATCAAATGCTGTAAATATGTGACCAAAGGTAATGACATGGTATCTGGAAAATGGTTGATCGACCGCCATCTACAACATTGACCAGATTTGAAGAAAAGGAGCTCGACCTGTGATCACTCATATTTCTGAACAAAAATCGATTTTTTATATAAAAACTCAAAATATCTAAATTTGCTAATAACTTGGCCAATAAGCGTTTATTCAAGAAAAGGATCTCCATCTGTGATCACTCATATTTCTGAAAAAAAAATATTTTTTATATAAAAACTCACAACATCTAAATTCGCTTGATCTGTAATCACTCATATTTCTAAACAAAAATCGATATTTTATATAAAAACCACAATATCTAAATTTGCTAATAACTTGGCCAATAAGAGTTTAATCAAGGAAAAGAGCTCATTATGTGATCACTCATATTTCTGACCAAAAATCGATTTTTTATATAAAAAGTCAAAATATCTAAATTCGCTAATAACTTGGCCAAAAAGCGTTTAATCAAGTAAAGGAGCTCGATCTGTGATCACTCATATTTCTGACCAAAAATTGATTTTTTATATAAAAACTCAAAATATCTAAATTCGCTAATAACTTGGCCAATAAGCGTTTAATCAAAAAAAGTAGCTCGGTCTGTTATCACTCATATTTCTGAACAAATATCGATTTTTTATATAAAAACTCAAAATATCTAAATTCGCTAATAACTTGGCGTTTAATCAAGAAAAGGAGCTCGATCTGTGAATTCAAAATATGTACATTGATTTACATGTGTGCTGTTGTTGCTTGGACAGGACAACGTCTGTCGGGTCAGCTAGTGTTTAATAAATAGTTCAGATAGCTATTTCTTCAGTCTTTCGAAAAAAAAATTAAAAATAAAAAATTTTTGAAATTTTATTTCCGAAATCCCTTTTTTAAAAGTAAGCTTAGATATATTACTAGAAAGCCTGCTTGGTCGCTTATTGGGGTGCGAGTTGGATATCTATCAATATTCATGTTTTGTTACTCAAAACGTTTTGTAATTCAAACTTTTTTAGCAAAATCATGTTGACTTTTTTTCAAAATGGACTGGTTTTTATTTATTTTTGTTGCTCAAAAGAAAGCTTAGGTCTTTTCCTTGAAGACCTTTTTGGCCGCTTTTTCATATAGATCGGAAAACATGGATTTCAGAAGATGGTTCACTTGGCATGTATGAGTCGACCTCTTTTAACTTTTGTTGCTAAATGATCACTTTAGAATAGTTTTAGGTGAAACCATCATCATTCCAAATTAGAGTTTATTTTCATTCTAAAGATCCGTTAATTTAACACATCCAAAATATCCTAAAAGTGTATTAAAAAGCTTCCCCAAAATGTAACAAAACCCAAGATAAACTCACATTGAGCTGAAATGTAATTTCTTATACTGATTTTTTTAAAAAAAAGAAGAAAAATGTGAGTAGAATATTATTTGTACTTTTTTGATTTTTTAAAACTGTAAGCGTGTGAGTGTTAAAAATATTTGATGGTTTGCGTGTACATGTATGTGTAAATGCGTGTGTGTATGTGCTATTTATATCTGACAAAAAGTATCAGAACAAAAGACAACAATTTGTAAGCAATTTTCACAAAACACGCAAAAATTAAAAAAAAATGAAGAAAAAAAAAATAAGTTAAAAAAGGAAAACATTGAAACGACGAAAAAACTTACAAGTGTTACTTGTGCTTATAAAAGGAAAATGAATTTACAAAATTGTCGCAGTTTTAGTTGTTTCTCGTTATATTTTTCTTCTCAGCTATAGTCGCATTTTTGTCTTGCTCTCCTGTCTGCTTACCCTTCCTTTTTTTGTTGATATTTTTATGATGCTGCTGCTGGTTGGTTTAAACTTTAACAATTGAGTTTTTCTTTTATTTTTTTCTTATTTTTTGGTTGTTTTCAATTTTGTACTATATTTTTTCCCAACTCATGTTATGACTAAGGACTAAATAACATTTTTGTTGTCTTGGGTTTCTTTTGCGTTCTCCTTTGATTTTCGTGTACTTACAATAAACTAAACAACGACATTCATGCAGAAGTTCATAAATCTTGCTTTCGTTTAAAGTCCACCGAAAAAAATATGTATATGAACAAAAAAAAACTAAACTATAAAACAATAATTTGCAAAAGTTGCAACATTGTGTATTTTGTATGTATGTAATGCAAGTTAGTAAAAAACTATTTAACAAAAACTAGAAACTGCAAGTGTTATGGGATTTAGAAAGAAATTCTTTTGTTGTGGTTTCTTCACTTGTTTACAATGGAATTTAAAGAAAACTCTGTTTTCTATGAGGTAGACCATAGTGTGCATTTTTTTTAGAAAATACAATATATACAATATTAGAGATATTATTTTAGAAAAATATTCGAAAAATAAATATAACATTTTGATATTGAAGATGCTCCCTGAATAAATTATTATAATCACCAAAATATTTTCTTAATTATATTTATTTATATACGTTTAAAAATAATTTCTGTTTTTCTAAACCATTTAAGTAATAAAAATGTATTCGCAATTAATTACATTATGCTATAGCCTAAAAACTCCTGAAAATAAAATACACTTCGAAATACATTCAAACTTTTTTTGCTAGGGTATACAAAACAGCTAAGGTGCGTATCATAGAGAAAATATACATAGAGCGGAAACTGTCTTGTCAAAGACCTAACTCAGTTGTCAAAAACCTAAGTGGTGAGAATGTATTAGTAAAAAAATTGATGTGAAAATAAAGACAACACTAGTATGTCCCGGTCCACACTGTGAAACATTTGCTGCAAAACATTTGAGTTTGTTGATGAAAGGGGAAAGAGGAATGAAAAAGGGAACTTTGTTTCATGTACATGAAGTTTTTGTTGAGTATGTCATCCACATTTATTCGTTCGTTTTCGTACTGTACAGAAATGTCAAAAACTGAAAAGCCAAAACTTCACTGTGTGGACACAAATGCAGTTTCAAAAGAGAATTTAAAAATGTTTTGCAGCAAATGTTTCACTGTGTGGACCGGGACTATGTGTAACTTTTTTGTGTAATTTGTTTGTTTGAGTTTTTTTCTATGTTGCGTATGATTAATATTTATTAACAATTCAAATATTTATTAAGTATACGTAATGACAAAGTTGGTAAATGAAGACTTTTGGAAAAATACAAGATCATGACAGTATAGGTTCGACTCTACTACTAAAGGGTAGTAAAACACTATACTCAGCTTGTCCATTTTGGGGAACAATTTTTTTTATGGGCCCCAAAGATTCTGAAAATCAATGGGACTTCAAAAAAAAGGTGTCATCAGTTTTTGTTTAACTGCTAATTCAGACTTGGTAATACCGCTTAACTTTACATGGCAATCATATAGCTAAGGGACCGCGAAATAAATTTTGATAACATTTTTGCCCAAAAAATTGGTTTTTCGTGCACTTTTTAAAAAAAAAATATATTAAGAAAGCATTTTTTTTCACTTTTTTTACAATAACTTCCTGGGACTCCTAATTTTTCACTAACAACATTTAGCAAAGTTGTAGCTACAGCAAAGCTGAACATCTCTTGAGAACATCTCAATGCATTCTGTACATGTCTCTAAATAGCACATAAAAATCACTATGTACCTTAAAAATTTTCGTTTTTTACTATTTTTTACGCTAAAACAAAGATTTGTTGTTAAAAAAGTATGATCAAGTGTACATTTTTGTATTGTTCTGCAACAGCGAAGAATCCGCAAATCATTATCAGTATGATCTGGGCCCATCACGTTACCCAATCTTCATAACGCAAGACCAGCTCTATGCAAGATATAAAAAAACGTTAACATTTTTTAAAGTGGGCAAGGTTTGTGGAGCTTCTGAAGAGTAAATATAAGTATTTTATATAAGATTTTGATATTGGTGGAATCCATAGGACATAGAATAAACGCATAGCAGTGAGCAATGATATGGAAAAAATTACTCTCTCTTCACACATACGGTTGATACAATAACAAAATACATGCAATACATTCTCATGAATTAGGTTTTTGACAACAGACTTAGGTTTTTGGGCTCTCAGTTACCTATGTAGTTGTCGTCTATGCCATAGGACTTCAAGATTGATATTTTAGTAAAATGAATTAATTTGGAGTTTTTTCCGATGGCGCCGCGCGGTGGCTCAGAACATAATTTCAAAAGTCCAACTTTGTTTACCAAGATTTCAAAAATTTCAATACAAAAATTTCAATACACATTGAAACGAAGGTAGATAAAAAGTCAAATATTTTACGTTATTTTATAAAAAGTGTGATTTTTTTAATTTCGATCATTACACGCAAACTATTATCGATACTTATTATAATTATAATTATTATAGTTGGATGATTTTTTTTCTTATGTTGGTAGGCTAATAGTCTATAAGAACTGGTACGATGCACAGAGGGATGGCTTCATACATTTTTGTGCAAAAATTATAAGGAGTGGTCATCGAGCATTGAAATTTGTCGCCGAGAATTATATGGACTAAATTAAGAAAAAACTGAAATTTTATCAAAATCGACCACGCCCGCTGCCCATTCAATCTAAATCAATTTTTTCGCATATCACCGAAATTTTTTTTTGATATTTCAAAATGTTAAGTTTTCATCCTGTTCCCAAAACTTCCGAGAACTAATTTTTTTAAATCGAAACAAGACATTCCAACCTTTCATTTTATTAAAACAACAGCTTAGTTGAGAGTGGGGCTACATTATTTTTTTCCATGGAAAATAAAAAATAAAATAATTTATAGAGGCTCCTTAACGGTTTATGATATAATTTTTTTTTGTATTTATGGAGAAATGCTATATTTTTCAGATATGTTAAAGGTAAATTGTATTATCAGGAAAATTATACATATATAAACCTCTGACTTGCGTGAAAATATAAATAAATTTTAGCTTAACACCCTTGCATGGAGTTCAATTTTATAAAAATAAAATACAATCTTTCTTAAAACTATAAATGCATATTTCATCTCTAAACATTTCTCCACAAAAATGCATCATTTTCTTTTTGAAATTGAGTGGTCGAAAAATAGGGTTTTTGACACAAAAATCCCTCTGTGCGAAGTGTCACTGTACCGTTAACACCTGCAGTGTTATTAAATTTTTTTTCAGGTTCTATATTTTAGGGTTTTATATTTTAGGTTCTATATTTTAATTTCATTGATATAAAAGTCCTTAGGTCCAAACTTTACTACAACGAGAAAGGCCAAAGTGTCCTCTTTAAGTCAATATATTCTTATTGACCTGTTTTGACCTGTTCGTTGAACACTTTCTTCATTTGAATGAAATTACTCCCAAATTTGTTTCTATTTTCATTTTTACTTTTCAACTACTTTTCAATTTTGAAGATATTAAGATAAAATTTGGTACGTACATTTTTTTTTTGCCAGAGGACGAATAGGCTTCGTCCTCGGGTGATTAATTATTTATTGACCGATTATCATAAAATTAGGTGAAATTAATGAAATATAAATATATGTCTATTACTTATTTGGCGCAAAATTTGGTTAAAAAATGGTTAATTTTCATAGGTATCTCCACAAATTTTGCGCCAAATAAGTAATAGACATATATTTATATTTCATTAATTGCACCTAATTTTATGATAATCGGTCAATAATTAGTCATAGCTACCATATAGGGCCCGCTGCCAAAAATCACTTTAACGAGCATAAATCTCTTAAAAATGTTGGTGTAAGCTTAAAATTCAACAGAAATAACTTCCATATAGACATAAATCACACGACTTTCGTAAGTTTCATCAAAATCGGCCCAAAAATATATAACATTTAGCTATCTTTCCATAATAAATTCCAAATATTGAAAAATTTGAATTTTGGTTCGATTTTAGTAAAACTTTCACACTATATTTTGAATTATCTGGAATATAATATTATGAATAAGTTTTACTTAAAATTCATAACAGTAAGGAAATTGAACTTATTCGCCAAAATATAACAAAATGATTAGTTTTTCTCGAAAATCGAAAAATTTAAATCGCAGGTACGAAAAAACTATATTTCCTATTATATTCTCAATAAGTCCCAAAATTCAGATATTTGTTTAACAAAATGTTTAAAAATTTTAAAATGGAGTTTTGAAACTGCCGTTAAAAAATATTTTTTTGGTCATACCTGCGAATAGGTTAACGGTATTCTACGGAGATAAAAAGTCATATACAAGTAAATATGGGTATTAGTGTGTCACAAAAAAGTTTTTTTCTATTTTCATGGGTGATAAATAATAATATATAAGCTTATAGGGTAAAGTATTTTTGAGATTTTTTTCAGATTTTTCGGAAGTGGTTACGAAGTCGCTCAAGTCGAGTTTTTGCCACAAATCGGGTTTGTCGGCCTTTTCTTGGGTTTTCTTCATGACTTTGTCAAGACCCACTTTTGAGGATACAGTTTAAAAGAAAAATATCCGTGCTTTATTTATGTGTGCAAAAATTTTTAGTTTTGTGCAATGAATTGGCTCATTAAGATACCCTACATTATAGTTTTTCGTCATTTTTTTTTTCATAAATTTTGTAAATAAGGATTTATAACTTTTAAAATGCAACTTTTACAATGCCGCTTGAAAGGTCAATTAATTCTTAATAATTAAGGGACAACAATTTTCTTTTAACCTTTATGTCAACGGCAACATACCTGGGTATGTTTTGCATTTCTAAAATGCTGTAGCTCTGAATTGTATTATCGTATCGACTTGAAATTATTTGATATCCTAGCGAAAACTGTTTTCCGCAATTGTCCCAAGTTTGGTTAGGATAGGATCACACGTTTGGAAGAGAAAGCCCATTTACAAAGTTGCACCCTTAAGTCAACAACATACATACCAGGGTATCCATAGTAAAACGCATGCAAATATAATGATAAAATTGAAAAGTATAGTATTTTTCAACATTTTTACCCAGCCTACTCCACATTTTTGATAACAGCGGGTCCAAATATATCCCGATTTTCTCCATTTTTCTTGTATTGGTCGAACAGCAAATGTTTATGTCAAGCAAAAAAATAGTTATTTAAAAATCGTGACTGACTCCAAAGTTATATGTATTTGAATTTAAAAAAAAAATTAATTATAAAATTGTCGATTTTATACAGGCGATTTTTCGCTAGTACTTTTTATTTTTAAATTATCTAAAAAATTTCAAAGATTGATGTATGTATTAGCAATTTATACTTTTTGAAAAGCTAACTTTACACTAAATACTTTAAATGAAAATAAATTTTAAAATTCTTGATACGGATTGGATTAGGTCCATTTAAATAACGCCTATTATTAAATTTAGGGCAAAAATTCTCGAATCGCATAATCTATATCAAAATAAAGTAACCTTTTTTAGATGGCCAAATATGTTCTTAATTATTTTGTAAAGGGTTCCGATAACTCCGCTCCTGGTGTGGATATTATAGCAAAAAAACTAAAAAATCCCATTTTTGGGATGTTTCAAAACATTTTTAGGAATTACGGGATTCCTAATTATAAAATTCAAAATTTGTTTTTAGTTTTCTATATCTAATAGAAAGGTATATACAGCTGTAAAATTTCGTTTAAAACTATTAATAAATAAAAAAAATATTTTAACATTCACCATACAAAACGTATGAACATACCCAGGTATGTTGCTGTTGACGTGCGTAAAGCAGTTCCACTTACTATTACGTATACTTAATATATATTTCATATATTATTTAATATTAATCATACGCACTTTGCGCTAATCTCTAATGTTATGTTCTTACAAAACAGTAGAATCTAAATCATTATCAAACCATATAGTAAAGACCTTAAGATAGCTTTTAATTAAAAAAAAATACTAAAATATATGTATATTTGTTTAAATAAATCTATAATATAGATCTTAGAATGGTTGGGGTTATATGAACAATGTGAACATAATATAGTTTTGATCAGATTGGAGTAAATTAATGATTTTGATAATAAATTATTCGCTTTCTTTTAAGAGTTTTCATAATTGCACTTGCAAGTTCATTTGTTTTATTTATTTTTTATGCTTTTTTACCAAAACTATACAATCATCTATGCTGCAATTGTTATTTTGTTTTTAAGCATTTGATTGAAATCCTTGCAAGAAGACACAAACGTTAAAAAAAAGAATGATGGGGAAAAATGAATAATTACAAAAACGTATAGTAGCAGCTCAAGTAGTTGTAGAATTTACAGTGCGCAACAAAAAGTAAAAAACCAAATATTACTTTATAATATAAACAAAATAGAAAACAGAACAGATTGAATACACATTGATTGAAAATTTAATAAGAATACTTATTTAGCAAATTTTATATAAGAGCTTGTTTTAATACTTCTGCAACACACTGTTGCCTAGAATGAAATCTAAATCCCTTTGTTGTTTATATTGTTTTAACAATTAGTCAACTTCAACTTTTGTCAATCTTTTCTTCATTCCCAACGAATAGTTGCACAAACTACAAGTATTTTTATATAAATTTCATTTTGTTTCCATTTAGTTATTTATTTATTTATTTCTTTTTCACTTTTTGATAACTTTTTTTTTTATTTTGCATTTCATTGTTTGTTTTAATTGAAGTTATTGCATTTTTCCCCGTCTATTTTTTATATATAAATTTTGTTTATTTAATACTAAAGAAATGTAATTGAAAAAGTTTAAGATGTTCTATTTGTTTTTTTCTCTAGTTTTATGGCAATTATAAATTCTAGAAATTGTTTGCAAATTTGTTAAGAGAAATATTTAAAAATTGCATTAACAAGAAATGGTAGAATGTTGATTAAGAAACGTTTTTATAAGAAAACTTATTAAGTTGAATGTCAGTTTTATTCAAGGTAAGAAAAATAAGTTGCTTTTTAATCTATAAGAAGATATTTAGTTAAATAAATTATGAAAATATGAAGCGGGAAGTATTTCAGATAAAAAATATGCAAATGGAAAACAAAACAACAAAAATGCAGTTCACAGTAAATGATGTTCAATAGCAGTTTTTGGTTCACTAAGTACTTAAATTATGGAATATTTGAAAAATGTTTGAATACTGTAAGCCATACAAAAACTTTAGATATCACCGTACGACACTCAATATTAGACACGAACCGGATGATATACGTCTGAAACAATAAATTAATTGGAGAAAAACAGCGTTTTCAATTTTTCATTTCGTGATCCTATTTCCTTTTAAAAGGACTTCAAATTTTCAGAGGAGTACATTTTTAAAAAAAATGTTTTAAAATACTTCTGATCATCCTACTATGTAAAATTTGGTGTCAAATGATCAAGAAGAGTTGTAAAATACTTCGTATTATTTTTATTTTATCCTGTAAGGATCAAAAGATGTCAAAAATATCCTTTCAAATTTTTATCCTTGTATATCCTTTTAGATTTCCAATAATTTTTTTTTAAAAAATATTAAGTTAAAGATCCAAATGTTGAATACCACATGCCAAAATTTCATCCTTCTATCTTAAATACTTAAGTGTTAAAAAATATTTTAAATTTGAATTATTTGATTTTTTATATTTTATTTTAATATTTCATTCGAAAAAAATATAACAAAATCCGTTGTGAAAAGCAACGAAAAAGACTTTTTAATAAACAAGTAAAATGGTATAGTAGGGCAAGCCCGACCTTATGATACCCTACACCGGGTATATGATTATAAAGAGGTTTCGGTAGTGGGCCTTATATGGAAGCTATGACTAATTATGGACCAATCGTCATAAAAAAGTTTGTGCCAAATTTTGTCGAATTATCTTTAAACCTGCTACCTATAGTTTGATTACAAAGTTTACATGGATGGACGGACAGACGGACGGACATCGCTTAGTCGACTCAGAAAGTGATCCTGACCAGATTCGTATACTTTAAGGTGTTGGGACAATATTTTTGTATGTTGCAAACAACAACCCTAACCCATTATACCTCCCCAACTATGGTGGTTTATAAAGATGCACTTTTCTTAATAAAACTTTTTTGTATACTAATAAATTATTTTTTTATATTTTAATTTGACTTTTATATATATGTATATAGGATGAAATTTTGACATTTAGTATCGAATATTTGGGTCTTTAACGCACAATTTTTTTAAAAGGAATTTATTGGCAATCTTCAAGGATATTAAGGGATAAAATTTTTAAAGGACATTTTTGACATATTTTGATCCTTACAGGATAAAATAAAGATAATACAAAATCTTTTACAACTCTTCTTGTTCTTTTGACATACAATTTGTCATTGTTGGGATAGCAGGATATATTTTTTGAAAAATGTATTTCTTTGAAAATTTGAAGTACTTAAAAAAGGACACAGGATCATGAAATGAAAAACTGAAAACACAATTTTTTAAATTATAGTTTAAATTATTGTAAATTTATAGTTTCAGACGTATATCCGGTTCGTGTCTAACAAATTGTTTCTCTATTTGTCGGACGGTGTATTAAGTTGAGTTTTGTAAATTTCACATAATAAAAATTTATGAATTTCACAACTAAACAGCATTTTTAAATCAAAATCTCTTTACCTTTGTATATTTAACTTTATACCATTATTACTTAACTAAGTAAATATACTCACTTTTATTTTAAAAATAAAATATGTATTTATCAATACATTAGTTCCCATTTATATAAACCAACAATAAACGATTAGTTTTGCAATCGTGTAAATGTTTAAATTCAATACCTACACAAAAATATAACTACAACTGCATTATTTGTGTCCTCGCATAATGCATGCATGTGCATGCAATTATACATACATATGTGTGTATTATGAAACTTTTTTTTTATTTAAGAACATGTGCGTACGCAACAAATAGTGCGTACACAATTTCATTCAGTGCTGCAATCCAGCCAACGCCCATATTACTGGCGATTGCATACAAAACACAACAACACAACAGAATACAAGTCCATGCACAGGACCCAGAGCATAATCACTGCATTTAAAGCGAATGCAATTATATTGTTTTAAACTTTATGCCCATATTGATGCAATAAATGGGAGCAAAAAAAGAAATAAAATATTTTGTATAGATACATACAAATACGTATTACCTGTATTTGTTATAATCTTATAAAGTTGTATCACGCAAAATTGTTGATGATGTCATAGTAATTGTTTGACTTGTTAATTACAAATTATTTATTTAGAGGTTTTATAAGTCTGTACAGGAAATTTAATATTACACTGTGCTGTAAAACAAAATATTCAATACACTCATAAAGTGATCTGAGTGACAGTTTAAAATCAGTTTCTTACCAGAAATCACGCCTAGAAAACAATTTAAAAATGTTTGAATGAAAAACACTCAAATATTATTTGAGGAGAGCCTTAATAAAATACAATATTTCCACTTTTTAAGATTTTCTTTTATTATTGAATGAATCCCATTCTACACATTAAAATCTAGGTAACCAGGGTCTATCATTTTACTGTAGTTCAATACCAATTATAATGATTCAGGTCAAAATATAACATTTTGCATCCTTATTAAAGAAATTAAAATTATATTGGGTGTATGACTTAAATATTTGTGATTTTTTCAAATGCTTAGCCTTTATAAATTTATTCAAAATGTTGGCCATTAACCCATTAAAAACCAAGACCATTTAAAATGAAAATTTTTTAAATTCATTTATTTATTTAAACTAAAATACGGTCAAAGAACATAGAAAATTAAAAAAAAAATTAGGAAACGTGTTTTTGGGGCTGTACCTGAATGGGTACAATGGTGTAAAGTGTATGCTATTTTTATAATGTGTGAAACATTTTAAAACATTACTTTTTCAACACAATGCAATATCGCATTGTTCAGACAACCATCTTATTCTGTTATGACATTCACCACATCGTAGTGGATTTTTTATCCTTTAAGGAAATTGGTTTCAGGAGTAGTTGCGACACCAGAAGGCAGTGTAATTTGTATATGGGTCTCACTTTGCCAGTAGCATCTATATTAGTGCTATCAGCCAAATTAACAAAGCGTTTTATTTCTTTAAATCTGTTCTGTGCAGTGTTGCCAGGAGCTGGCGAAAAAAGAAGCTATATTGGCTTCAAAAAAAGGCCAGAAAAACCTAAACCGCTTTAGAAAAAAAGCCAAAAAAAAGCTAAAATATTATAAATTAAGAATTTTGGTTTATATTTATTTTTAAATAAAAAATTAGAAAATATGTTCATAAAATTCATCTGCTTTACTTAAAGGAAGTACTAAAAAGTTAAACACTAGATTAACCATGTCAGAAAATGGACATTGTTGGTTCTATATTTGTCCATTTGTAGTTTAATATATTCTGCCCCTGAGCCTTAAGCTTCGTAATTTTATTAGCACTTTAATTTTTCACTATCAATATGACATAATATATTTTTTTTGGTTTTACTACTTTATTATCAACGGGAAAAAAATTGATTTTGCGTAGAGTTTTCATATGGTAATCTTTGTCGCAATTGCTCAATTAGTTTAATTTGTCGTATTATTTTTGTCATAATCTTCACTAATTAAAACGTTCTTTATTTTATATCTCATTCATCAAACTAGTATGAAAAATGTGTCAAAAACATTAAACAATTTTCAATTGGCGACGATAATGGATCAAATTCCTTGAATTTTAAATCAGAAAACCGCAAATGATTTATTTACTTTTTGTACTTTGTGCAATACTGGTTTTAAAAAAAGATGGTACGTCAAATTATAATCAGTGTATTAATTACTTAAAAGTTTGGCTTTTTAGAATTGCTGGTTTGACGAAATTAAAACAAAATGGGTTTTAACTCGAAGCATAGATCCACAAGACGTTTAACGGCTATTGATCGCCATCGAGTATCACAAGCCTTCAAGAGTTTGTGGGGCTCTTGTCCATTATATAATGATGAATATAATGTGTAATAACAATTTTGTCTTGAAAGAGAATTTGCTAGACATTTAAGCTTTCAGATATAAAATACTCTATTTCATTTTGAACCACTTGATATTGGCAATTGTTATTTGTTCTTTTAATACTGCACAATTCTTGAGTATGTTGAAAAGCTAAATGAAAATCAGTAATGAATTAAAATGAAAATGGTTCACAAATATAAATTTAGCCTTTTTATTTACTCTTTAGTCTCGAAATTTTTAGCCTTTTTTAATTTCAAAAAAGGCTATTTTGAAATTAAGAAAAGGCTAAAACCAAAATTTCGAGGCTAAAGAGTAAATAAAAAAGCTAACTTTAGCCTCAAAAAGGCTAAACTGGCAACACTGGTTCTGTGATATAATTTCGGAAATTTTGGAGTGCGAGTATCCTCGCAGAGTATCCAATACATATCTTCTTTTGGCATAGAGCGATATCTACTGTAAAGCAAAATATTCAAGAATATATTCAAATTTTCTTCGTTGAAGGATAAATTGTGCTTATTAGCTTGCGATGCATAAATGAAAGTCTGCTAAATGGCTAAACTAATAACCTTTTCCCATTCAAGTATGAAATAATATTGAACTCATTGTCCAAAAAAATAGTTTGAGACATTTGAACATCGCATGGTCTTATTATCCAAATAGAATTTGTTTTGCTTGATCTTGAGGGCATTATATTTTTATCAGAAAATCTCAAATGGAACATCATCGTCGCTATCACTGTCACAAAATACTTATATTTCACCTGGTACATGCGATCTCTAACAATATCGTCAGCAACACCTTCATCTTCATCCATATTACAATCCGGATCTGATAAAATAATAGCTATCAAAATTCTGGTGCTCATATTTTTCCAAAAAATCTAGTTTTTAAAACATTTGCATTAAAAACTTCACGTTTTGATGGTCTGAATTTATTTTAGCATAGGAAAAATCTTAAAAAAAAATAATACATATCAAGCCATTTACCCAATTGGGTACACCGATTTTCCCAATCACACAACTGTGTCCCAAAAAATTATCTTTCTTATACATTTTTATAAAATGTACACATAATCACTCTACTTCACAAAATTATAAAAAAAACTCTTGCTTTCGTAAAACTGTGTTTGCTCTCCGCAGTTCAATTGTTACTAACCTCGCTAATATTCCAAAAAAAGATATAGCATTATAAAAACAGGACAAAATATACCTTAAGGGTATTATTTTTTTTAAATTTTTTATGTGTGATGTTTAAAAGCACAGTATGTTGAATGCAAAATCACAAAAAAAGTTGTAAAATTTATCTTGTTAAAAACATTATGAGTATTTGAATATTGCCTTTTTTCTATACTCAAGCAGGTACAATGGCTGGGAATGGGTTAACAGCCATGACTTTTTCTCATCTTTTTGGCAACATACAAATTTTTCATCTTTTGAGGCCAAAAACGTATCAAGATAATACCGGATACTCTGTTCCAAAGTGAATCATGCAATATATGAAAAAAAGTTAACATTTTTGAAAGAGGGCCAGGTTTATGGAGCTTCTGTAGAGTAAGTATAAGATTTTTATAAAAATACTAGCTGTCAAGGCAAACGTTGTTCTGCCACAGCTCATACAAAGTTTGAAGACTGCCACTATAATAGTACTCCAGATATGCAATAATAAATTTTTATTTTGTATGGGAGGTGCCACGCCCATTGTACCTATATAGGTCAATTGTGAATGTAAACCATCCAGGGACAAACTCAAACACACACAAAAAATTTCATCGAAATCGGCTCAGCCGTTACGGAGGAGTTCAGTTACTAACACTCGTACAGAAGAATGCCATAACAGAAGAATGAAAACATCACATAACCCATCTACAGACCATCCCCAACGTACCCTGAAATTTTGGTTGAAATCGGTCGACCCGTTTTCGCAGTTAGTGGTGACATCAAAATGTACATTTCTTTTTGATATAAGATTGGGAATTGGTGAAAACCTTTTGACTTTAAGATTGGTACTAATGTAAAACAAAATAATTCTATGAATTTTTGGATGTCATTTAACTTAGAAACCATAGCTGTAAATTGTGAATATTTTTATTCAAAATATTTCCAAAAACTTAATTATTTTTGAATTTTAGTTATATTTGAAAAAATAAATTTATATTGAAATCATTCTATATTATTCAAAATAGGATACTAATTAAAATATATCTATTTAGAATATAAATCATTAAATATTATTTGATTTCATTAGAATACGATATTAAATTAATTATACTTAAAAGTTTTGAATAAACATTTATAAAATTATAATAATATTATTAGTATTTTAGTAACAATAAGTTGTATTTTATTTGTTATGTAATGAGTAGATTTTAAAATATTCTAATCAATATGATATCATGTAATTATTTTCAAATTGTATTTTTATAGTAAAAATTAAATATTAATTTAGTTTATTCAACTAGATATGAATAAAATACTATTTTACTTATTCGAAAATTTGTTGATAGATTTTATTCAAAGCAATTTTCTTTGAATAAATTTATTTCTCCAAAAAAAGAAAAATATTTAAATAATCAACAAAAAATGTTTGAATACTTTTTTATTCATAGAAATTTTCTTTGAATAATTTTATTTGTGAAAATAAAGTCAAATATTTTAACAACAAATTTTTGAAAAATTTTATAAAAAAAATATTTTTGTTTGTGAAAATGAGCTCGGACGATAAAGATTTTTTGTCCGAGGATTATGAAAAAGATCCTTAGTTTGCTATAAATAAACAAAAGCAATGCTCAAAAATAATTCAACGATATTTTGAACGTCTAATTTCGCTTGCAGGGTTATTAAATAGCCCTAGGAGGAATGCCATGTAAGACGATCATTTTGAACAACTAGTTTCTTTAAAAGCAGTTTTTAAAAATAATTCATGAATTTTGTTCTTCACAATTTATTATTAATAAACCTCCAATTGAAACCATTAATCTGTGTCCATATTCTAGAGATAATCAATGATTTTTTTAAGTAGAAATTTATAACCGATTTGTTGAAAATAAATAATAATAATAAAAAAAAACTAGGGTTCCAATTTCCCGGAATTTTTCCATTCCCAAACTAAGAAAAAACAAGTTAAATCTGAAAAAAATTTGTAATTCGTTTTGAAAATAACTTTTTCAACTCAGAATGCAATCAGAAGACATTTTACATCAGTATTATTGTGAAATAAAAATATTCTTTAACATTTATTAGAATTATTTCTATTCAGTAATTTTTGGAAAAATAAATTTATTTGTTTCAAATTTGTGAGAAATAAAAATATTTCTAAAGTTTTATTAGAATTATTTCTATTCAATCATTTTTTGTTTGAATAATTTTATTTTTTTGTGTTTTGTTTGAATAAATATTCCAAAGAAATTAGTTGATTTTATTTGTATCTAAATGAAATAAATTTAAATTTTATTCAACTTTGTTTTATTTGAATATATAAAATTTTACTATTTTCTAAAAAATATCAATATAATTTAATTAAACTAATATAAAATGATTTTATTTATAATTTATTTGGTTTTAAAAGATATAAATATGCATAAATTTAATTGTAAATATTATTAATAAATTAGACAAATACTATATTTAACTAATAAATAATTTGGAAAATAAATATTTGTAATTGGAAACAAAAACTAAAATAATATAAAAAATATTTATATTTTGTATTTTATTCACAAGTTACAGCTATGTTAGAAACTAAAAACAACATAATGTTTTAATAAAGAAAAGTATTAAATTTTAATTAGTGTAAAATTATAACGGTTAAAGATATTATAATTTCGAACCAATATAGACCCAAATGTTCTAAAATCAATGGTATTAAAATTTTTTACATTTTTATTTTCATATACCGAAATTTCTAAACCAGGAAAAATGTGTTCCAAAAAATGATTTTTTTTTGGAAAAGTGCTACTGCTTGTATGTATTTAAACAACATATGAGCTTTTTCAAAGATCGGTGCTTAGCGTTTTTGGACTTTTTTAAAGTTTCGATAAGTCTGGACCTAAATCAGACCTAGTTCCCATTAAATGAGCCAAATTTTGCATTACATGCTTTTGCATTAAGTTCTCTTTTAGGATCATATCAAAATTTTATATAAGTATATTCCTGAAGAAAATTTTGTTCTACAAAAGAAAAAATATGAGACTTTTTTGGGAAGAAACATAAAAAATACGACCCTTTTTCCAACTTTGGATGAGTGTAACTTTATATATGGACGTGATAACTGTTAGTCAGTTGTCGGTATTTTATTTAGAATTTTATCTGAAATATAGCTAATTTTTTTAGAAAAAATTTCCACCCTCCGTTGGCCCAAAAAAAGATCGACCAAAATTTAAAAAAATAAATAAATAAACCTAAATACCTCTTCAACTCACTTAACCGTATTTTGATAGACCTTTTCAAGGACTATTTATATTTTAAATTCCAGCTCATTCGCACCTTAACCCTTTGATGTCAAATGTTGCTTATAGGCAACATTGTATTTTCAGTCATAGTTCCTATAGTTTCTGTTATTTTCGCTGACGGTTTTTTCCAACTGAAACTAATATATTTGAGCACTCGTTTATGAAGTTGCATTTTTAATAGCTTTACAAGTGTTCATTTGCGAGCTAGTTGAAGTGGTGTTCAGACGCGTGCAAAAGAAAGTGGAATAAGTTGTAATACAAAAATTCAGATAAAAACTAATCACTCATGATTTTTTTATAAAAAGTGAATTTTACTATAAATAACAGATAAGAAAATAAACAATGTTTGTAAAACTTAAAAAAAAAAAATATTTTATGTCAGGAACTTTATGAATACAATGTTGCTTATAGACAACATTTGCCCATAGTAGTAATTATCTCACAGAATCAGAATTAAAACAGATAATCGATTTCGATTGGAAAATTCTGATGATGCAGAAGGTGAAGAAGAAGAAAAATTATAATTTGGAGAGAGTAATTGAATCAACAGTTGATCAGGTAGCTGAAAATCCAGTTTCAGAATGCAAACGCTGATGTCGTAAACAAAATAAGTATATGAATGTACCTCGATCAAGACAGAAAAACGAAACATATGTCATTGTTGAATTTTCAATTGATGATAGCAAACGACCTTATACACGCATCTGATATTATGCCAATAAACCAACGCAAAAGAGGTCGTCCATCGGCAATCGCTTCAAGCATGCGATAACATTCACCGTCACCATCGTCTCCAGCACCATCTAAATATTTTTATCCACGACAACTTTAATTCTGACATCAAAGGGTTAAATGAATTTATGGCGATTTTTTAAAAAAAAAATATGAGGCCCGAGGCGACCAACTTTGAGGGACCACGCGCTGGCACCCATTACCTGTAGGAAGCTGAACAATTTTAAATCAACTCAAAAGCACCTCAGCTCCAACAATGTGAATTTTCAATATCTCCAACAGTTCCCGAGATACCAAATTATTTAAAAAAAAAATAACGTTTCTAAACCACTGTGTATTATTCAATAACTAAGTGAGAATAAAAGACAGATATATACCTATCAACGTTTTTAAAAGCTACACCATCTATTGTTAATCCCATATTCTTATGTCATACAAATTTTATGAAGAGGGGTTGATAACACAGGTCAACAGCAAAAAAGGCTTAACTAATCAATATATAGATTTGATGCATCATGGCTACTTATGTACAACAATGCACTATTATGTTTGGCAAAAATTCTGAAAAAAAAATTAAAAATGGTTAAAAATTCATTTATTCTCCAAGCAATCAAGAAAATATATGTAAAAAAAACAGTTGACAACACTGCTGGTCTGACAGGCTTTCAAAGTTGAAACTTTAAACACGTATTCTTAAATAAGTGTTAAAACAGTGTTACAATTGTATAACGAGCAAACATTAAAAAATAAAGTTATAAACAGGGAAACCAAAATATGCAAATGCATGTTTTTTCTTGTGAGTCTAATGAGCACATGGATAAGATATTTACACGTTTCAGAACTATTTAAGAATTTTGGCATCGATTTGTTAGTGCATATTTTTGCATATTTTACCCTTAAATACATATTTTTGCATATATTTGTTTTAAGAGCATATTTATGTCATATTTTGCGTTTTAAGAGCATATTTTACTGTTTAATATCATATTTTGAGTTTATCAAAAACAAATTTTGTCTTACTTATTTTTCGCTGTTGTGTTACTTCCTTTGTTTAAAATTCAAAATTGAAAAATAGATGGCTTTTCACCAAAAAAAAAAATTAAAAACATTTTTTTTTTTTAAATTAAAATAACAATTCGAAAAAATTTTTTATCCAAGAAATGAAAAAACTGAAAAAAATTTTCACCTAAAAGAAAAAAAAAATTTTATCCAAAAAATTAAAAAACTAAAAAAAAATTTCACCTAAAAGAAAAAAAAATTTTTTCCAAAAAATCAAAAAACTGAAAAAAAAATTTTGTTCACCTAAAAATATTTAAATTTTTTATTTTGAAGTATAATTAGGTGAATGGTATATAAGATTCGGCACAGCCGAATATAGCTCTCTTACTTGTTTTAATATAAAATAAGCACTATTTTAATAATAGCTCCATCTAAATATCAAATTTTAGTTCTAATTCAAACTTAACCGTTTTTTTAAGAGCATATTTTTTAAATTTTAAGAGCATATTTTAAAGTTTTTACTGCATATTTAAAGCGCCTAAAACGCCTTTTTTAGAGCATATTTCCGGTTTCCCTGGTTATAAAGTATTTCAAAAATGGAAAATGTAGCCCTAGGTAAGTAGTTTCATGGCATATTTTAGAATTTTATTAATTCTTGATAATGTGATTGTGTAGTTTTGTAGTCTCGCCATAACCTATAAGTTCCGTGGACCAAAAGTTGTGTTTGGGCACGAACTTGTATGGAAGTTTAAATGTGGAAGTGTTCGCCAAAGTGTGTATTTTGAGTGTATATTCATAAAAAAATAGTTCAGTTTGATACCTTCCCATTTAGTGGGCGTAGGGTGTGGGCGTGGTCCAATTGACTATTTTTTGTTTAAATTTATTTATATGCCATGGACATTAAATGTGCTGAAATTAAAAGCTCTGACATGATTATTTGAAACCATAGTGAATGGGAAAAATATTGAATATGTATGCAAAAATCAAACTGCTGGATTTTGTAAATAAGGGTTCATATTTTATCATAGCAGTCATATTAGGTATACTTCCAAAAATCTATTACATGTTAATAAATCTTCTATAAATATCATCATCAGTTTGAAATTCGTTATCAATAAGCCTTACCTTCCATGATATAGATGAAGAGTATTGAGTTTGAGAATCAGTCCAAATTTAAAATACATGTGATTTACAAATTCGCGTTTTTAATATTTATTTTAAATTTTTACCACAGAGTTGTTAAAAATCATTTTTCACTAATACTAAATAGTTTAAACATAACATTATTTCCGTCAACATACTTTACATACAAAAAATATACATTGCAGTGCATTTGTGAATAAATACCACATACATACTTATATGCTGTTTGCATACTCATTTATTAATAATTAATATATTTTATATTTCATAAAAAAATAACTAAATGCATTTATGCACACAAGGATGTATTATTCCAGTAACTTCAAGTATAAATAAATAAAAATACAATTATGTATTGCTAATTATATTCCATTTAATTGGATGAAGTCATAACTAAGCAAATTAATAAAATACATCGATATTCATAATACTGTGTATTTGTATTCCAATTAAGTTATTTCTATATAAATTATGTATATTTTCATTACAGTTTGTAACAGTGAATGTAAAATGGAAATAAACCTAGCGTTAAAATTAAAGAAATAAACTTAATAAACAACACAAAGAAATAAACTACAAAAAATTTATTCTACATTTGGATTTAAGTACTTCCGAACCTCTCATCCAAATGCTTTCTAGTTGATGACATACGCAGTTTATATGAGTCAAAGTGGATTTCTGTAGAAAGCCGTACATGTCGGCTAGATTCAATCACAAACCCATCCTCACAGAGTATATATACATGGACAGCAGAACATCTGCAAGGTTACCAATCTTTTTTTTGCCGAATGTAGGGGTACCTTTTCACGTTTTTCGTTATATCTTTGGAATTTATAATCGGATCTTTTTGATTTTTTCAAAGATTTTAAAAACATTATACTTTTTAAAAGAATTATCTTCAAAGATTACTAATTATAAATTTATAAATCGAAATAAGCGTGCAACCTATGTCAGGCAATTGTCGAAAGTAGTAATCTCTTTAAGCAAACCTCTAAGTTTATCATTAAATAAAAAAATATGTAGCACCGAATTATTAAAATTTCTTCACAAGTTTTAATATATAAATTTCTTGGGATAGATCTGCCATTTAACTGTTCTCCCTACGCTCTAACACAAGCACAGTTTAGCACATTTTTTAATATAGCCAAATTTTTAGTAGCATTTTAGTGAACTGCATACAAATTAAATGAACATTTATTTTATTTTAAACTATTTTTCCAATTAGCCATTACCAAAGTACTCATTTAAAATTTCAAAAATTATTACGATACCTCACTTTATTGTCCAAATGTTAAAAATCCAAATAATCGCTTAATTACTTAACTTAATTGTAGTTCACTAATCTAACAAATATTTATTTTCTTTTTCATATAAGAAACATAAATTAAAACTTTCAAACGCCTTAACACCCAGAAAATTGTAAAAGTCATAGTATTTAAAATATAATTGCCGCAATTATTTACAATTTCTTGAAAAAATTTTACCATTTCAAAAACACCTTATCAATGTTTATGCATTTTGATAACATAATTTCTGTTTGCCGAAATAATTTCCGTTTTAAGTTTAACAATTATATTTGAAAAGAAAATAGGAAAAATATTTATTCTACTACAAAAATATAACACGTTTAATAAGTGTAACTTTTTTGAAGCGCAAGTAATTCCCCAAAAAAAAAAAAACAAAAAAAACATGGAGCGAACACGAAGAAGTTTGAGAAGAAAAATGAATGTACCTCGAGGTATTTACAAAAATAACATTACAAAATGATTATGGGGATTCAAGTTGTCAGCGCTGCATAAGGTATGAAAAGTAAGAAAAATAACCCCAAACTTAAACACTTCTTCGTGTGGACAAGGGTTTCCCTTAAGGAGAATTTTGTCAGAAAAGAAAATATATAAGAATGTTTTTTACATATTGTAGAACTAGAGGTGCAACTGGGTACCGTGAAATAGCTCCCAAATGAAATAACTCCCAATGAAATAACTCCCTATGAAATAATTCCCATCAAAAATTAAATAATTCCCAAACTTGAAAAATGAAATAACTACCAAAGGGTAAAATGAAATTACTCCCAATAATCGGCGGTTTCATAATTTTAAAAATATTACTCCCAAAAATAACTCACAATGAAATAAATCCCAATAGAAATGAAATAGTTCCCAACCCAAAGCAATTTATTTATGTAATCTAAAAAAGGGAACTTCAAAAGTGAAATTATTCTTCGCTTACCAAACATTTTTTGCTGGCTTCTCTCAGAATATTTGTTTGCATTTAAGGTTTAAGGTTTTCTCCTCTGGGGTGTATCAAAAACTGTCTTCGCTCAGAAAAGTTTTTTGCATTGCCGTCCTTCGGCCGTGCGCTAAGGTTTTCTACTCTGGGGTGTATCAAAAACTGGCTTCGCTCAGAAAAGTTTTTTGCATTGCCTGCCTTTGGCCGGGCGCTATGGTTTTCTCCTCTGGGGTGTATCAAAAACTTGCTTCGCTAATATTCTCTTAGTATCCATGAGGGTACTGTGAAATAACTCCCAATTAAATAAATATCAATAAAAAATGACTCCCAACAAAAGTGAAATAATTCCCAATTCGGAAGCAATGTATTTATTAATGTTTACAAAAATGGTAAAGGTTGTATGCTCTGCGGTGTATAAAACCGGATTTGCTCAGTATAGAATTCTTGCATTGCCGGCTTAAGTCTGTTTTTCTACTCATAAATCGGCTTCGCATAGTAAATATATGTTTCGAAATACTTCATAAAACCTTTTCGCCCGGCCATGCAAGAAATCTCTACAACTATTACATAATGAAATAACTCCCACCAAAAAATTATGAAATAAGTCCCAACTTATTTGGAGTTATTTCATAATGAAATTCATGGGTAGTTATTGAATTTGCTTGACATTCCGGTTGTAGTTTCTACAGTATTCATTTACGGATAGGACTGTACTCGAATAATAATTATTCGATTAATCAAGGAAAAGTTAATTTTATTTCCGTATTACATTTTTCAAACCTTGTAACTACTACAGACCATGGTAATGTTAAAGTATCTGCAATTTATTTATAATTATTTTATTTTTCAACATAGTCTCCTCATAGTGGAGGACATCAAAATAGGTATTTGTCTGTGATATGATTTTATCGTCGAAGTCAAATATCTTTCCGCAAAGACATTTTTTCAGGTTCTGCAACATGAAATAATCACTCGGGCTAAATCCGGTGAATAGGGCTGAAGGGAGGACATCGTAGCCTAATTAATTTTTGCCATGGAAAATGAACATATTTGTACCCTTTTGTGCTCTGAGCCATGTGAGATGCCTATGGCTATCACAACCTCTCTCACTTTCAATGTCTGATCGGCTAACCCCATATCGTAATTTTTTCAATTGTTTTAGGTATAGAGACCTCAACTAGCGTTCAGAATGTTCGGGATCTTCCGTATTTGTACGTGCACAACAAAATTCAGTAAACTACTTTTTTATCATAGAAATTGATGGTGCAGAGTTCCCATAGTATTTGTCAAGCTTAGCCTTTATTTTATTGATGTTTTCTTTCCCCAGAAAATAATTCTTAATGAGAAGACAAAATTTACTTCTCGAGGTAAGTGTTATTAATGGCTTTCAAAAACAAACAGACATTGATGTGGCAGTTGACTGATATCAATGCTTGTTGACAGGAGTAGCGCTGTTTTTTCAGTTAAGAGCCGGGAAATTCGTAGTAAATATATAATTAAAAGCTTCTATTTATTATTATAGCATCTAAGCGAGTTCACTCGGAGGCCTTGTGACTCTTTGTGGTACCTTTAGAAAAACTTTTTCCTCTTGAAAATTATACATAAGGAGATAATAGTTTCCCTCCCTAATTATGTGGTCTCCGTGAGAACCAGCCATTACTTCTAATAAATATTATTATATTTGCTAGTGACACATATCTGAGAGAGCGGGCAGTCGCATAGAAGGTGTTATTCATCTAAACAAGTTCTACAATAGCTATTCCGAGGGTTACCCATACATTCCGACATATGTCCAAACACACAGTGCCCGGTAATTATACCCGTAAGAAGTCTAATCGAATTCCTACCTTTCAGTGCACTGAGTGGATACAGCTAAGAATACATTTCGACATAATAAAGTTGGAGTTAAGAGCCTTGCTTGATGCATAGATCGATGGCATCCTCAAATTGTGGCCCTATAAAACACGGTTTCCCACCACACTTACTTGAGAAAATTTAAACATGCAGCGGATGCTCAAACATATTTTGATTTTCCAAAGCACTAAGACACTAAAGTGTTTTAAATAAGCAAATTTTGGACCACTTAACGTTAATCTAAGGCCTCTACCATCTAGATATATATAAAGTTTTCCAGAATCGGGGACAACCTAATAAAATTATGTTTAGTCTTTATGTACAAATTCCTTCAAGATGTACTTTCTACACACTTAAACACATGTAAGTGTATATGTATGTGTTTTATATTAGGGTGGCCTTTAGTTCTCACTTTTTTCTTTGATTTTTGATGATCCTAAGTTCTAAAATTGATCTCCGTCAGATAAAAATTAATTTCTGATAATTTTAGCAAAAACGGATAACGTTGAGAATTTGCACACTTTATTTGAAGATACGAGTTTTGGGCCAAAGAAACAATATTTCCAAAAAAAAAACGTAAAAAATATAAATAAATGTTGCATTCGAGAGGAAATAAACATTTTCGACACAACCTTACTCGTACAAAGATCGTTAATACATAGGCTCTTCATGGTCAGTGGTCACACAAAATTTGAAGTTGCCCTAAAATGTTAAATTAGTTTTAGTTCTTCTTTTATAGAGCTTCAAAGTTCAAATTTTTGTATTGGGTGTATGACTTAAATATCAGCAATTTTTTTTAAAAGTTTTTGCTTTTATTTAAAAACATTGTACAATATAAATTTATTCAAAGCACTGGCCATTGTTAGCCATGATATTTTCCCATCTTTTTGCAATATATGGATTCCGAGCCAAAAGAACGCCTCATGTTTTGAGGCCAGGACAAATCAAGCCAATTTCGAATACTATGTTCTGAAATGAAGCGTATCCCAGAGACAGTGCAGTAGTCCAGACGATGCAAGGTCTGGACTATAATGCGTGTGAGGCAAAACTTCCCAACTACTTCTTTCTAAATAGTTTTTAATAGGTATTGCAACATGTGGCCGAAAATTGTCAAGATGCAATATTACGGTTTCATGTCTGGCTGTATATTCTGGGTCTCTTTCGGCCAATGCTAACTTCAAACGAATCGATGCGTTCGGTATATGTTCCATGTGTAGTCTAGTCAGATTTCAACAGCTTATAATAGATAGAACCCTTATGCTCTCGCCAAATACTGATAATTATTTGCTGATTGGGAATTTCGTAATGATTTTGAAAGCTCTTGTTAAGTTTGACAATCTTCATGTCCATGAAGATTGTCAAAAAATATGATTTGCCTGGGCGATCTTTGTCTTCCGTGTTAAAATTACGGAATCTGAACAGAAAAAACCATCTCTGACACGTTTAAAACGATGAAATATATTCACTATAATATTTGGTGAGTGATTAGTGTGTTTCAGTGGCAATTTTTTCAAATTGAAGAAGTAAAGCAAAACTTTCCGCATATGACGCTTTGTTGGCATAAAATTCGACGTTTTCGAAGTAAAAAAACTTTATTGGTTACACTCTAATGTTCAATAATTAAGTGAGAATAAATGACATATACGTTATTAAAAACGAAAACCGCGTTCAAATGATACACCATCTGTTGTAAATCCCGCATTTTCTAGTCATACACCCAATAGATGACGCAGAACAATTTTAGACCTTGAGAACATTACAAATCTCAAACAAGGACCACCCTAGTGCGTAGATAGCTCCTGTTTTAAACGATTGTTCTTAGAAGACGTAGAAAATTCTATGGTTGTTTCTGAAGTCACAGATGAGATGTGCTACCGTAGCATCGTTGCTGCTTCCTTTTGTCTTCTTACTCTTAGTATTATTATTATTAGCCCCCAGCATTTTCTCTTCATCGTGTCAAACAACAAACAAAAATGTTAAAATTTTTGTTTAAGCATTTGACGGAAAACGTACAAAGTGTAAAGAATTTAGCAAGAAGAAAATAAAAAAAAAATATTATGTTTAAAAGTTTGTTGTATTTTTAACGTTTTTACTTCTTCTCTTTTTACCAATTAACGTACATGAATAAAAGATAAAATTATTTGCAAACTTGTGTACATTAAATATTTATTTTGGCACCAAAAGCGGCTGGAGACTACAACTGCGGAAGGGCGAATAAGATATTTTAAATTTTGTTACATGAATATTTTACATATAAAATTTTGAAATAAATCATATTTCGGTCTCAAAGCCTAAACCGAAAGTGCTCTATTATATAAAGTAAACTCTGGATTGTTTTCTATATTCCTTTTAAATTAATAGTTTAACACCAGCATTCAATGCTACGAGCCCCTTCCGGCCCCTTAGCTACCTATGTCCTTACCTTCTCATCTCTTCCACTTTATAAATCATTTATAATTTTCCCTCATACGTATGTTAATTAAATATTTAGAGTATACAATTTAATATGATTACACTTAAAGCGTTATACCGAAAACCGATTAAAACTTTTTTTTGGTTTCCCCCATTTTAGCAGTATGTCGTTCCCTGGCAAGAAAAGTTAAAATCCAAGAAAATACTTATACATGTGTACGTGTATTAAGATAACAAAAGTTAAAACAAATTGTTGTTGTTAGATTTATAATTTAATTCATGTTTTTTTGTAAAATCGTATTAATTTTGGCAAAATTGCTGCTTCATACCGGTAAGAACATCATGAACGCTTTAACACTTGGTAAAAAGAAGTTTTAATCTTTGCAAATAAACATACAAGTATTAATTCATGTAGGTAACAAATTTTCGTGTATAGAAAGAGGGTTTTATAAAACGTTGTTCACTTAAGTTAAATATATTATTTTGTTGGTTTTCAACAATTAATTGAAGCAGAATATGTACTTGGAATTGAGAGGTAGTGGACGAATATCTTGCCATTTTAGCATAACCGAAGTTTTTCCTAACTTATTTAGTAAATGGAAAAAACGCGTTTCTTTTAAAATCGAAGTGTTAAGATTTTGACAAAATTGCAAATATCGGTTGTATGACTTAAAAATGAGTAATTTTTTTTTCAATTTTTTTAGCTTTTATTTTGAAATATTTGTACAATATAGTCAATTTATTCAAAGCATTGCTGTCTATGACCTTTTTTCATCTTTCTGTCAACATATGGAATCCGAGCCAAAAGAACTGCTCGTCTTTTGAGGCCAAGAACGAATGAAGCCAATTACGGATACTCTGTTTCAAAGTGAAGCGTATCCCAGATAGTGCGTTCTGCATCGATATAAACAAATAGTAGTCAGGCGGGGACTATAAAGCGGGTTAATCCGCAACCACTTCGTTCTAAATACTTTTGCACAGGTATTGCAACATTTGACAGAGCTTTGCCATGATGGAATATTTCCTTTCATGCCTGGCAACATATTCTGGGTGTTTTTCGGCTAATGCTCACTTCAAACGAATCAGTTGCATTCGGCACAGGTTCCCTGCTATATATGGTTACAGTAAACAAGTATATGCTTGTGACAACCATTCATATGATGAAGGACTTACCACATTATTTTGCTCTCAACTTATGAATATCATAATCTGAGAAGAACATATTATGATAAACTTATTCATCATATAAATGGTTGGTACAAACATATACTTGTTTACTGTAACCATATACATACATATATGGTTGACATAATCATGTAAATCGTAAATTAACCATATTATGGTTACCATAATCATGTAAACAGTTACTGTGACTATAATATTGTTAAAAAACTTGTAACACTATTTAATTGGTTACAGTAACCATGGACAACTATATTTATACCCTACACCACCATAGTGGGGAGGGTATTATGCGTTTGTGCAGATGTTTGTAACGCCAAAAAATATTAGTCTAATGCCCACCTTAAAGTATACCGATTGACTTAGAATCATTTTCTCAGTCGATTAAGCGATGTCCGTCCGTCCGGTTGGCTGGCTGGCTGTCCATGTAAACCTTGTGTGCAGAGTACAGGTCGCAATTTTGAAGATATTTCGATGAAATTTGACACATATTATTTTTTCGGCTCAAGGACCAAGCCTATTGAAACTGGCTGAAATCGGTCCATTATTTCACCTAGCCCCCATACAAATGTCCTCCCGAAATTGGACTTTATCGGTCATAAATATTTAATTTATATATGTATCTCCACAAATTCCGCTCCAAATAAGTTTTATATACACAAAATTCATGTCACCAAATTTTGTTACGATCGGTCCATAATTAGTCATAGACCCGCTTCCGAAAATCACTTTAACGTGCATAAATCGCTTAAAAATGATGGTAAACACACAAAATTCAACATAGTTAACTTTAATATAGACATAAATCACACGACCTAATTTCATGGTGATCGGTCCATAATTGGTCATAGCCCCCATATAAGGCCCACTTCCGAAAATCACTCAAAAATATAAATTATTTAAATTTTAAAAGAAAAATTTTTTTTGCTCTTTTACTTAGTATCGGTCAAGCCCGACCATACTTTCTTACTTGTTTTTCTCTGCCTGTGTGATGGGCTGATCAGATTTAAGCAGCTCATAATAGATAGAACCCTTTTGCTCCTTACCTTAGCGGTATGGATATTTGGAGTATGTACGGCAGCACAGTGGGCCAGAATCAAATTTTTTTTTTGGAAATAAATCTGGCATTTCTAAACGGCTATTCCAATCGAATTAATATTTGAGGAGTATTCGAGTTTAAGTTATTAAATTGGGCCCTACAAATGTTCTAGGAGTGGCGCTATGGGGGCTTCTATTATTTATCTCATATAATTTTTCCAAACCTGGTTCTCTTTTTTCAAAATATAGGTTAGATAATTAAATTACCGATAATTTACAAAAGATTTCAGAGATATATTGATTATGGATCCAAAAATAAACGATTTTCAATTTAAAAAAAAGAATAGATTGTTGCTGTTTTTTAGACGAAAAAGTGACTTAACTCTTTTTTATTAAAAAACTAGTAAGAGAGCTATAATCGGCTGTGCTGAATCTTATATACCCTTCACAAAATTATACATTAAAATAAAAATTTTAAATACTTTTATGTAAACAAAAATATTTATTTTTCCAAAATTTTTTTTCGATGGTTTTTTTAAAATTTTTGTTTTAAATTTATTAGTGAACAGCAATTGATGACAAAAAAAATTTGTTGGTAAAAAAATTCGGGTTAAAAAATAGTTTTCCGGATTTTGACCCATTGTAGGTCCACATTACCATAGCCTTATATACATTGTTGCAATGGACTTTGAAATATCTATCATTAGATATCCATATTGTCTATATTAATGACATAGTAATCCAGATATATGTAGATCAAAAATCGGGTTTTTCCCGGTTTATTCCTGATATCTCAGCCATTTGTGGGCCGATTTCATGATTGCAAGTTATTTGGGGCTACGGTAAGTTGATTTCAACATACAGATGGACAGACGGACTATATATACTTTGTGCGGTCGCAAATGAAAAATGTAGAAATTACAAGCGGAATGACAAACTTATATCGTCCCCTTCACCTTTATGTCAACAGCAGAACTGCTTTACGCACGTCAACAGCAACATACCTGGGTATGTTCATACGTCTTGTATGAAAAATGGCTGCCGTTAGCATAAAATGCTAATATCTAACTCGTTTGTTGGGATTTCTGTATTATTTTTTTTATTTTGTTAGAAATAGTGAAAAGGTTCAAAAATTTTATGATAACTAGTTTTACCCTTACATTTAGTCATTGTTTTTTGAAAAAGTGGTTGTGTAGGTATGAAAAAAATGCTTTTTATTGAGTTTTTGCAAAGATACAAATTTTTAAAATTTAAATGATTTTTTTATTTATCAATAGTTTTTAATGAAGTTTTACAGTTCTATAGACTTTTCTATTAGATATAGAAAAATAAAAACAAATTTTTAATCAGGAATCCCGTAATTCCCAAAAAATTTTGAAAAATCGCAAAAATGGGATTTTTTTTAGTTTTTATACCCTCCACCACCATAAGTGGTGAATGAGGGTATATATAAGTTTGTCATTCCGTGTGTAACATTGAGAAATATTCATCTGAGACCCAACAAAGTATATATATTATTGATCCTTATGAAATTCTAAGTCGATTGAGCCATGTCCGTCTGTCTGTCCGTCTGTCCGTCTCTGTAAAACACGCTCACGTCCAAAATACGCAAACAAACTTTGTAGAGTTGCAAGAAAAATGTTTATTATTGTCCTAAGCAGTTTGGTATTGAAAATCAGCGAAATCGGTACAGTGGAACCAAAGTTATGAATGAAAAAGTAGGACAACCTCAAAAAAAAATTGATAATTTTCACATATTTTTGGACATTTTTTGTAAATTTATTGCAGCTAATATCATAAAATTTTGCACTCGTTACTTTTGTGATAAAAGGAGTAACTCTGGTGAATATTATAAGAATAGGTCCATGATTTCTCCTAGTCCCCATACAAATTTCTTCCCGAAATATGGTTCTATGGTCTATAAATGCCTACAGAATAGGAATATCCACATGAAATTCAGCAAAAATAAGTTTCGTGGTAAAAGAAATTATATTCCAAAATTTTTCATGGATCGGCCCATATTTGACCATAGCCCCCATATAAAGTACACTTCCGAAAATCTCTTAAATAAGCATAAATGTCTTATAAATATCGCTATCAAGTTGAAATTCGACATGAATAATCCCCATATATACCAAAATCGCTGTACCTAATTCTATGAAGATCGGCCGATAATTGTTTATAGCTCCCATATAAGGACCACTTCCGAAATACACAATAACCTACATAAATATCTAAAAAATATCAATATCAAAACAAAATGTCACACACATCCATAGTTTATATTTAGAAATCATACTACTGGATTTTGTGAATATCGGTCCATATTTGACCACAGCTCCCATATAAGGTCCACTTCCAAAAATCAGTTAAGTACTCATAAATCTCTTATAAATACATTTATCATGCTAAAATTCGACAAAAGTTATACTCATATATATAGATATCACTGTACCAAATTTTATGCAGATTGGCCGATAATTGGTCATAGCTCCCCTATAAGGCCCATTTCCGAAAAAAAATATTAACCTTAAAAAGTATTAAAAACATATCGATATCAAAATGAAATTACGCACAGATCCAGTAATTTGAATCCAGTAATATTTAACCATAGCTCCCATATAAGGTCCACTCCCGAAAATCACTAATATCGTCATAAATTTCTTACAAATATAGTTATCAGGTTAAAATTCGAAACAAATTTGTTCAATATATGTACACAAAAATCGATGTACCAAATGTTACGATGATAGGCCCATAATTGGTCATAGCCTCCATATAAGAATCACTTCCGGAAAACACATTAACCTGCACAAATATTTAAAGTAATCTGTACTGAACCAAAATTTTACACCGATCACTAATTTGTATCCAAGAATCGTACTACAAGATTTTTAAAATATTGGTCCATAATTAACCATATCTCCCATATAATGTCCACTTTTGATAATGACGTTGTTTATATAAAATTGTACAAAAATAGCTCTCAAATACTTAGGTCCATAATAGGTCATAGCTTCCATATATTGAACCAAAATAGTACACCGATCAGTAATTTTTAAAATTATACTACTGAATTTTGTGAATATTGGTCCATATTTCGCAACAACTCCAATATAAATACATAAAAATCACGTTAAAATATTTTATGACAATCGACTCATAATAGGTCATAGCTCCCATATAAGTCCCACAACCCAATAGCTTGAAATTTGTCTAAATATATTTGTATACCCTTTTTTTATAATCTGGTAGAAAAGGATAAATGTTGACCAAACATATTAACTAAATATTAAGTATATAAATTGTTAAATTTCATACGTTCCAATAGGAATTTCAATTATATTATGTACTTTTGAAATAAAATATTGTCTGCGTAAACTAATATTTCTAACAATTGTTAAGTATATTATTCAGTTGTTATACCATCATATTTAGGTGGAGGGTATTTAAGATTCGGCACGGCCGAATATAGTACTCTTACTTGTTTTGCTATAATATCCACACCAGAAGCGGGGTTATAGGAACCCTTTACAAAATAATCCAGAACATATTTGGCCATCTAAAATAGGTTACCTTATTTTGATACCGAATATGCGATTTGAGGATTTTTGCCCTAAATTTGAATTTTACATAAAAAAATTGGCGTTATTTGAATGTACCTGGTCTCCTCCGTATCAAGAGTTTTTAATTTTTTTTTCATTTAAAATATTTAGTGCAATGTTAGCTTTTCAAAAAGTATAAATTCCTAATACATCATCTTTGAATTTTTTTAGATAACTTAAAAATAAAAAAGTACTTTTTTACCAAAAACTTTTAAAATTTTTAAATTTTTTAAATTTTTTTAAATTCAAATACATATAACTTTGGAGTTTGTCACGATTTTTAAATAACTGTTTTTTTGTTTGCCATATACATTTGTTGTTAGTCCAATAAAATAAAAATGGAGAAAATCGGGATATATACCGCTGTTATGAAAAATATGGAGTAGGGTGGGTAAAAACGTTGAAAAATACTATACTTTTCAATTTTATCATTATATTATTTGCATGCGTTTTAATACGGATGGTATGTATGCTGTTGATGTAAGGGTGCAACTTTGTAAATGGGCTTAACATTGCAAACGGGTGATCCTGCGGAAAACAGTTTTGGCTAGAATATCAAGAAATTTCAAGTCGATCCGATTATCCAATTCAGAGCTACAGCATTTCAAAAATGCAAAACATACCCAGGTATGTTGCCGTTGACATAAAGGTTAATAAAACAATAGTGTATAATTTTTTGCCATTTCGAAATAACTGAGTTTAAAATTTTTGTGTTGACATCTAGAACAAAAGCAATATTTCAATTGATCCTTTGACCCACATTGTGGAAGTAGAATTTCACCAAATTTTTGGCAACATATAAAATCAGTTATGTTGATTCTTATTATCTATGGAGAACATTATGGTACAAAAACATGTCCTATGTACGCCCTATTTTTTAACAAATTTTCAACTTTGAAAAAAATAGGTCAAATTCCCAAGATGGGATCAGAAAGCAGAATGCAGTCTTGGAAACCCTGATTTGTTGCCTATTTATTTTCTCAGCTCCGAAGGAAACTATGGGCAAAATTTTAAAAAATACCATTTTTGGGATTTTCGTTACAATTTCTAGGAATTTTGGGATTTCCTTTTTCCTTTTCACAAGTTTTTTCACACTTTGTTATTAAGAATGACAAATTTGGAAAACGTTGACAATTTCATTAAGTTTTGTTAATAAATAAAGATTTTGTTAGATATTAAATGTTTATTGAATTTCTAAAACTTAAAGTTGTATCAAAATTTTAATAGGCTCTCAAATATTAGGAACAATTTGATCCACATTTATTCCGAACTACATTTATTTAAGTAAATATCTCAATTAGATTAAAAAATATGCCACTTTAAATCTCCGTCCTTCAAAAATATTATACTTTTTCATACTAAATTTTGTTTATAAATTTTCTTAATAAAATTTTATTTAACAAAAAGTCAATAATTCTGACTTTTATCCCGATCGAACTAGCCGTTTAGAAATGCCAGGTTTATTTCCAAAAAATTGTGATTCTGTCCCACTGTGGGCTGATTAACCGGGTTACTTTTGTCATCTCAAGTAATGACTCAGTGCAGAATTTGATTTTGCACCTTTTGCTGCGTTCAGGCTGCATTTCAGACATATATAAAATCGTCATCAATTCGTATGGTACCCTGCTGTTCGCTGATGAATCCCCCTGCTTTTAAACGATTTGCTGTTCCCTGATGAATCCTCCTGCTTTCAAACGATTTGAAATTGTTGCTTGAGTCGCTCCCAATGATTTTGTAAGGCATTCTTGAGGTTGATCGGGTAGTTCTAAGTTCATAAAAATTATCTATTAAAAATTTACTGGTCAGATTACAGCAAAGAAAGAGAATGAATAACATGTTAATACTAAGTGAGAAAAAATACGGATTTAGCAGTTTTTGGGTTCTCTTTACTTTTCTTTTTCATAAAACTTCTATCATATCTATTTAATTTACTGATGAACTTTCACTTGATTTTCTTGTATCCTACGGAGACACACGTGACATCACTATATAAAAGAATTGACATATAAAATCAGCAAAATCGGTCCATACATGCATGATATATGAGCAAAAAATCATGATTTGTTGCATATTTTTGCCTATATCTCGCATAATAATCAGTAATCTTTGGTCGGAATGGAAGTGAAAAGATAATGCTTAATACACATAAATGTTGTATGCAAGAATCACATTTTTGTGGCATTAGCTGAATTTATATCATATCTAGGCTTGTCTCTGCCAACATATTCTCCGGCATTCCAATCTTTAGCAAATTTTATTTATTACTACTTATCTAAGCTGATGGCAGATTTCGAAACTTATTTTCCAGCTGCATGCAACACATTTTTATTACACAATAGTGTGAAATTATAAACTTTGTTCTTTAAGCAAATAAAACTCTATTTTACGACAACAACTAACTATTTGCTTTTTTACACCTCTATGGTAGTAATAAACACTTGGTTAAAACCATTTGACACACGTTCTTACAGGTAAAGAAACAACGAAAACTTTATAGTTTACACATCATAATGCAGTAAAAAGTTTTACGTTCATTCTTTGTGTGATAATGATAAAAGTTGCATGCTGCATTCACTCCATACACAATAATTTCAAAATATTTCACAAAATATTGTTTAACTCAACTAAACTAAAGTGTATGTTTGGAGAAAAAAATAAAACACAAGTTCGTTGCTATTTTTAAGTTTTAAAAACTTTGTTCGTAACAGGGTTGTTTTTGCTGTTCCTGTTGTTGTGATTATTTTCTATTTGTATGTAGAGTTTTGAGTGTGTTTTTTTAACAACTTAAATATTATTTAGATAAAGGTGCGATTACATGCAAATGAGTGGCATTAAATACAAAAGAAAACGTTAACACGTAAACACACTAATGTATTTACACATGTGCGCATTTATTAAGAAATTTACTTAATTTTTCACACCCAGCTTAAGTTTTTATGTGTAAATGTAAAAAAATGAACTTTGCGAAACTAAAAAGTTTTTAAGTTTTATTATTTATTTTTATATACACCATCAAAAATGGTGGGGGTATATTGATTTTGTCATAAGGTTTGTATTACATACAAATATTTGTCGCAAATCCACATTAGTATAAATATTCTGGATCTGCATAAGATTCTAAGACGATCTAGCTGTGTTCGTCCGTCCGTCTGTATGTCTGTTGAAAACACGATAGTGCCCAAATGAAAAGTGCTCGCTGAATGAAATTTTCAACAAATACTCTATATACAAAATCCCCGAAAAAATGTCAACCCGGAATACAGAATTTGTTCACAAATTAGTAACAAGTTAGTACTCTGAAATTAAAATGTGGCGAAATTTGGCAATCATTTGTTCCTAGTCTACCACTGACTAGGAACCGAACATTCACAATTGTCTTATAATAATTCGTTATCTTTCTAGAAACTTTTGTAAGGATCGGTCCATAATTGACCCTACCCCTGATATAAAATTATGTTTTTGTCACATGATGGCGGGTATACAAGTTTCGGCATAGCTGAATACGTTTTTGTTATTGTTTTTTTTAAGACACCACCATAAATATGAAAGGTATGTTGCCTTCTTCCTTCTGTTTACTGCACATCGACAAATTGGCCACAGAGCTTTCCAGGAAGGGTAAAATGACAAGAAAAAATTAATCTGTCAAGCATGATTTATATTTTCTGTTATTTAGGCAGACTGCAAATAGATCAAGATTAGTAAAATAGAAGCATTACGGGAGACTTTAACCTGTTTTCGTTGTTGAACAATACTTCAAAAATATTAAAAGTTCGGCGGCTCAATCATGGGACAAAAATATTCATAAATGAATGAAGCAGTAATTGTTACTGGTACGCGATATCGCGACAAGATAACAGAGTTTTAACATTTGACAACATCCAGAGTTAAAATCATAGATAAATACGTGAGAAAAATTTTTTTGGAAATGTTTGTCTGGAATTTCTTTATATGTGTTCTTCTTAAAGTTTCAATATGCCACAATTGTAAAATTCGGTCAATAAGGTAGAATCATTCGATTGGCAACAAATTCGGTTGATATAAAGATTCTGTTTATTTAAATTGAATGGATTAATGTTATTTTGTTATATTTTTACTTAAATACAGTGTGACCATTTTGGCATTTTTGCAGCTAGATTTAGCATTTTTTATTTTGATTTAGCTGCAAATTTTCGATTTAGCATTTGGCATTTTTTAATAATTTGTTTAGCATTTTCTAGCTTCAATTTATTTTTAATTTTTACCCCTGTTACAATTCAAATTTGATTGATTGTAACTTGTAACGAATAAATGACGATATTACACCCGTCTACAAGAGACACGAGATGCTGTTAAAACATGATGTTTTAACAGCATTTCGAGATGTTAAAACACATGGCTTAACAACCGTGTTAAAACATTGATAAAAGCCTAAAATGATGAGTATATACCCAACACTAACATCATGTTAGTGTTAATGTTAAACATTTCAATCCAGTTGTAGACCTAGTGTTAAAAATTGTAAGAGCCTGTGACACCAGGTGGTTGTCAATTGAAACAGCTGTAAATCGTATAGAAACTCAATGGCAGGTGCTAAAAACCCATTTTGAAATTGATGCCTGTTCCAAATCTTGTCATCAAGCTAAAATTTTAAAAGAGTTATATACATATACAAATTTATTGTATTTAAAATTTTTAAAGCCTTTATTATCAGATATGCAAAAAGTAAATAAAATGTTTGAAAGTAATGACGCCGATCCAAAACTCTTATTCTCGGAATTGCACATTCTTTTAAAAAATCTTTCATCTCAAACAGTTTTAAAACCTGAATATTTTGATCGTTTTACTTCATCTTTAGAAAATTTTTATATACCTACACCATATTTTAATTATGATTTTGAAAATTTTTTGAAATCAATAACAAATGTAAATTCTGAAACTGAAAAAGTAATTAGAATAATATGTAGAAATTTCATAGCAGAGTTAATGTTAACTAAGGTAAAGATTACCCAAAAATTTGTTAAGTTTAAAAATATTAACTTTTTTGCTGTTGACAATAGTTTAAAAGTAAATTATATAAAAATTTCAAAGAAAAAATTATAAATTTTTCAAATGATGAAATTACAACTTTAGAATTACAATTGAAAAAATTAACTTCATGCGAGTGGCAAAATCAGAAGACAACTATTGAGTTTTGGATACAAGTTTATGAATTTTTATGAATGCTGTGAATGAATATCCCTTCAAGGAATTGTCCAATTTTGTTATGAAATTTTTAGTTTTTCCATTTAGTAATGCAGAAGAAGTTGAACGTGTATTTAGCGGAATGAATCTTTTAAAAAATAAGATATATAATGATATTAAATACAATGAATTCACTCCTCTATATAAGATGTGGATTGAAAAGATTGAATAAATGCTGCCAAAGTTTTCAAATAACTAAAGAATTAATCCAAAAATGTGATACAAATATATGTATATATATTATAACAGAGCCCTCAGAAAGTGAAGAATCCACTTTTGATGAAGTATTTAATATGTAGCCAAAAGTTATTATTTTTGTTTAAACTAATTTATTTGTGAAGTACAAATGCTATTAAAAATCAAATATTTTTGTTTTTTTAGTTTTATGACATTTTAGAGCATATAAAATATATAAAATGTTACATGAATTAATGGTCGCTTTTGTCCAAAATTGTTTTATGTATTTATGTATATATGATGACATATCTATTTATTTTTTTTATAATTTTAATTTACGATTCTTGAAGAGATTTATTCTCTTATTTTGTTTTGTTTTTGAGTTCGATGTTGTTTTATTTATATAATCAAACATAATTTGTAGAAACAGCGGTATGTAGCATTTTTTTGGCATTAAAAAATCCATTTAGCATTTTTTTTAGCATTGTTTTGGATAGGATAGATTTAGCTGCAAAAATTTTTGAGACCTGGTCACACTGCTTAAATATACTATTAATGAAATAATTTTGATTGTTAAATTGTTTGCTTTTTGGTGTGAAACAAAAATCCCAAAAATCAAGTCTGGTTTGGCATCCCTAGTACCATACCGAACATTAACATACGTAATGTTAGTGTTTTTTCGAACTGTGATTAAAATGGAATCATTATTCAATAAGTATTCATTGTTTACTGCCCACGATACGTATGATTGATATTTCACTTTAGTTTGATTTTATGTCACTTATACGCCACCTACTTTTGCTTTATGTCACAATTTTCATACATATATGAAGAAGTGTAGCATACATTAGGGGATAAACTATATATAACTCATACGCTTTCGAGATGCTCTAATTCAGGGAAGCGCAAAAAGAGAAATTGTAGTTTGTGTGCATGTATGGGTTAAAAATAAAAAAATCGCAACAACATCAAGCAACAGAATGAAATATTTGTATTTTTACGCTCTATTGTTTGCAACTAAATGAGTTATTTGTATTTTTGACGCTCTTGCTGTGTGTTTTGTTTACTTTCGGGTTGTGTACGTATAAATTCACGAAAATTTTCGTAATCTCAACAATATGAAAGCCTACCAATGCTCTAATTACAATAGAACCCCTTAAAAAGGTAGGACCTACATTGTACAATCAAACATAGTTTTATTCTTTTAAAGCGTTGGTAAAATTATAGGGCGAAAAAAATTGAAAAAAGTCCGGGAAATTATGAATCCTAATATACTAGAGACCGAAAATAACGGGTTCACTTTAATTTCAATGGTAAATTCTCATTCGGAGCCATTTAAAAATATTTTTTGTGATATATCACTGAGAGAGTGATTTATTCGAGAACATTTTAGGTTTGCTGTTGAGAGAAACAGTAAAGAAACAAACACAAATAATCTGGATGAGTGATTTATAATTTATTTTTTTCGTAAAGGTCAGCTTGTGACTTTTATTTGCGAACATGAAAAATAAATCGCAAAAATACATTTGATGCAAGTCAATGCTTAAATACATAAAATTTATCAAAAGATTAATAACAATTTAAAAAAAAATCTTATTTCTGTTACTCTGACTTCATTACTTCATACTTATCATTTTATTTCCATAATTTGGTTAAAAATTACTAATAATATGTTATTGTATGTAAATAAAAGAGAAAGTAACAGTTCTTAAGAACAAGCAAAAATTAATTGTTTATCTCACAACAAACCATTAAAAAACAACAAAAACGAATAAAGATCATACCAAACCATTTAAATAAAAATCATTTTATAACTGTTATTTTCAGTGATTTATTTTTATCACAAAAATATAAATTACAATTTGAGTTTTTTGGTATATGGACGAGTTATTTTCGATCTCTGTAATATACATAGATCGGAATTTCTCCTATCAAAGACATATCTAAATTGCCAAAAACCTAAGTGGTGAGAATGTACTAGTAAAAAAAACCTATGTCTAATCATTTTGAGTATTTTTTTAGTTTGAGTTTTTGTAGCTTCCGTTCTATGTTTCTATATGGATACAACAATCTCAAGTAGAAATTGTTCGATTATGGTGGCATAAAAAGAAATAGTCACATTTTGAAATTAAATAAACACAAAAAAATACAGAAATATAGTTTGCTGCTGAGTATAATACTCCAACATTGTAACTTTTAGAAACAGAGCATCGAGATTCTTGTTGTATGAGTCATTCCAAGAAACATTGGCGAAGAAACCATAGCTTAAAAATGAATTTCGAGACACCGGATTTTATTAAGAGAAAAACTAATATTCTCTAATTTTCTCAACAATTTCGTAAATGTTCCTCAAAAAAGGCGATAAAGTCCCAAAAAAAAATTACGATGCGCTACCTAACTGCACTCAAAAATAAAACCCACACATACACATTTGGCTAGAGGAAAAATAACTTTATTTTCGCTCGATTCTTGATTATTTTGAAAAAATCTGGGGACTCGAAATTAATTTTTGAGCTATGGTTTCTTCGGCAAAGTTTCTTGGAATAATCCATGGAACAAGAATCACGATGCTTTTTTGTAGAAAAAAAAATTTTCAAATTCGTTCAGCGGTTTAATAACTAATTTCGATAAAAGATTATCTCTACTTTTCTCCTCATGTGAAACTAAGGAAGAAGTAACGTTCCACTAAAAAAATCATAATGATACACAAATAAAATGCAGCCCAACCTACACAGAAAAAAATATATTTCAATTCAAACATTTATCCGATATTGAACTGGTTTCAATTATTTCATAATTAAATCAAGTATAAATTTGCTCAAAAACAAAATTTCTTGATATTTTGTATTAAATTTTGAGTTTTTAATTTGATTATTTTGACAATTGAATATACAATTTTCGTTATTGGTTGAATTTCAAAAACACAAATTATTGAATAGATAATTTTCGTAATTGAAACACAAAAAATAACAAAAATGTGTTTTCAATTACGAAAATAATCTATTCAATAATTTTTGTATTTGAAATTCAACCAATAACGAAAATTGTATATTCAATTGTCAAAATAATCAAATTAAAAACTCAAAATTTAATAGAAAATATCAAGAAATTTTGTTTTTGAGCAAATGAATACTTGATTTAATTATGAAATAATTGAAACCAGTTCAATATCGGATAAATGTTTGAATTGAAATATAATTTTTTCTGTGTAGGTTGGGCTGCATTTTATTTGTGTATCATTATGATAGCCAAATGCGCATGTGTGGGTTTTATTTGTGAGTGCAGTTAGGCGGTGCTTCGTATATATTTTTTTGGATTTTATCACCTTTTTTTGAGGAGCATTTACGAAATTGTTGTGAAAATTGCCGAATATTAGTTTTTCTCATAATAAAATACGGTGGCTGGAAATTCATTTTTGAGCTATGGTTTCTTCGCCAATGTTTCTTGGAATGACTCATAGAACAAGAATCTCAATACTCCATTTTTCACCCCTTAGAATTTGACCCACCCGAACGTATATTCTTGTTGAATTTCTAATTTACTTATTACAAAATTTACTCGTTTTGTTATTATACCCTACACCACCATAGTGGGGACGGTATTATGCGTTTGTGAAGATGTTTGTAACGCCCATAAACATTAGTCTAACACACACCTTAAAGTATACCGATCGACTAGAATTACTTTCTGAATCGATTAAAAGATGTCCGTCCGTCCGTCCGTCTGGTTGGCTGGCTGTCCATGTAAAGCTTGTGCGCAGAGTACAGGTCGCAATTTTGAAGATATTTGATTTAATTATGAAATAATTGAAACCAGTTCAATATGTGACAAATATTTGAATTGAAACGGTTTAAGAAATAGTTTTTTCTGTGTAATAAAACATTGCTATTTTTCCACCCTCATTATTGTTGTTAATGTTTTTACTCTGCACAAGTGTGAAAATTGCATGTAAATGCTAAATGAAATTATAGAAATTTGTTTCAAAATTCATCTCACTTCCGGTAATTAGATGCACATTTACATCCGAAAATACAAAACAAACTAAAAAAAAGAAAATTAAAACACATGTGGAAGCACTTTTCTTTTTAAACTAAAACTTAAACTAAATTACTTTTACTTACAAATTCACATACATTGCCACGAACACAAAAGTAAAATGTTTGATAAATATAACCCAGCAGTTATGTAAGTAGTTAATGTATCCCTTATAGAAAGTAATTGTCACTAATATTTGATCACTTGGCTGACTCCAATTTATATAATTTGGCTCATGTGCTCTTTGTAGTGGTAGATAAGGCAATTGGTTACTTCATATATCCCACGTAACCTAGCGTGAAGTCAATTATCACTTTAGTGTCTCTAAGTAACCTAGAATGTATTGTATCTATTGGAGAGTAATCCGAATAATGTTTATAAACAATCGGATACTGTACTGCCTATGAGATATATTTTTACTGACTATTTGAGGTCAATTAGCACCCATTTATGTTAAAATAACTAGTTATGTAGCTGATCAAGTAACCAGTTAGTTAACTGACCATATGACTCATTGCAATGACTACTTTGAACTAGCTATCGGATAGTCTAATTGTAGTCCAATAAACCCAAAAATTTGGGCATACATGTGATAAACTAACTAGTCCTGTAACTAGTTATGTAACTAATTGTCATTCTAAATTATAGGTAAAATCACTAGTTCGGGATAATCCCTTAGAACAGCTGGGTAAGTCTATGTGTTTGTAAGTATGTGTGTGTTCAAATATTAGTGCAACATGTGTTGCATTTAAATTGACAGCATTATGTATTCAAGCAATTTCTGTTGGTTTTTATGGCAATTGATTGTAGTTGTTGAATATTTTAAGACGTGCTATTGGTGGAAAATTTTCAGGAAGTATTTTCTTCTTTTTTGTTAAACAGCTATTCTTTTTAAGCACGTTACATGGTTACATTGGATTTCATGCAGTTTTCTTTTGCAGTTGAATGTTTAAATATTTTTCAGTTGTATCAGAAAATGAGTGAAAGGTTAATCTGAAACGGGAGTAAGAAATTTGTGTTATAAATTGATTAATTTGCTAGTGATAAATGAGACTAGTACGTCAAATAGAATATTTTTCAAAATTATACTCTTCAGAACACGCTTGCTAATGATTCAAAATTTGAACACTATTTCAATAATTTTCACAATCAACAACTTCTTGAAACTCGAAAAACTTGTGAGATAAACAAAAACCAAGAGTGTACGAATTTGAGAGAGACAATTTTTTTACAAATTGTTACTAGAAATATTTTCTACATGTACGAATTATCCAGTAACAAATGGTTCAGCTGTTTGACAGCTGCCTAGTGTGAAAGGGGTATTTTTTTATGCCAGTTTTCTGGTACTTATTTTCAAATAAAAGCAATACGGAAGTTAGTGTTTTAAATGTACTTAATATAAAATTTACATATCTCCAAATAATTAGTTCAATACCAACCTAAAAGTATACCGATCGACACCGAATCATTTTCTGAGTCGATTAAACGAATCACAGTGTGCTAGAATCGAAATTTTTTGGAAATAAATCTGGCATTTCTAAACGGCTGGTCCGATCGGTATAAAATTTGAACTAGGCGTAGCCAAGGAGTATTCGAGTTTAAGTTATTAAAATGTGCCCTACAAATGCTCCGGGGGGCTCAAAGTTGGATACCTTCGACATGTAAAATTTTTAAACACGTGCCATTTTTTTGTTTCCCATCCGATTTCATTCGAGTTTAAGTTATTAAAATGGGCCCTACAAATGCTCCAGGGGGGCTCAAAGTAGGATACCATTTTTTTGTTTCCCATCCGATTTCAAAAAATTTAATATTTTTGGAAAGCGCTGGTTTGATCTTGAAATCATATGCTTGCGTGTGCTATTTATCTCTTACAATTTCCTAGTTATAGGCATTTCAAAATTGAAATTTAAAAATTTTGCCATACCTTGGTCAGCTTTATTAAAAATATAGGGCGCACTTTTGGACCGAATTGACTCGATTTTTTTTTTGTTAGTTAGACAACTAAATTACAAACAACATACAACAGATTTCAGAGCAATATCAATTACGAATCCAAAAATAACCGATTTTCAATTTAAAAATTCAAAAAATAGTATATTTTTGTTGTTTTTTGGACAAAAACAGGACTTAACTCTTTTTTTTATTAAAAAACAACTTTCTTTAAGAACATATAACAATTTTATGTTTTCTATAAAGTTTCTTTACGGAGAATATTTTGGTATAAAAAACATGTTCTATTTTTCGAACAAGTCGGCCCTACGCCCTTTAGAAATTGACCTATTTTTTATCAAAATTTCAACTTTGGGCCACATGTTCTAAAATCCCAAAGCAGGGATCATAAAACGAAAAGCAGCTTTGGAAACCCTGATGTGTTCCTTTTTTTCCTTAAAGTATTTTCCCAGCCCCAAAGGAAATGTGGACCCTATAGGCAAAATTGTAAAAAATACCATTTTTGGGATTTTTGCTCCAATTTTTAGGAGCACTTTTTTACACCTTGTTTTTTTTACACCTTGTTTTAGAATGAGAAACTTAAAAAACTCTAAAAATTTCATTGAGTTTCGCTGATAAATAAAGATTTTATTACATATTCATTGAGTTTCTAAAACTAATATTTATATCAAAATTTTAATAGGATTGCAAATATTATGAACAATTTGATTCACATTTATTCCGAGCTATATTGTTTTGTTTAGATAAGTTAATTTTTGGTCTTAAAAAAAAAGTCAATATCTTAATTAGATTCATAAATATGGTACTTTAAAACTCCGTCCTTTATAAATATTTTTCATACTAAAATTTTTTTATAAATTTTCTTAATATTTTATTCGACACAAGTCACTGGTTCTGACTCAGTCACATTAAGAAAATGTATACAAATTCTTTAGTATGAAAAAAAGTAATATTTTTGAAGGATGGAGTTTTAAAGTGGCATATTTTTGAATCTAATCGACCCCACAAAGTCGATATAGCCATGTCCGTCTTTCCGTCAGTATGTTTTATATATCGAGAATTGTTCTGCTTCAGTTGCTATTTAAAATAGACCCACAAATGGCTGAAATATATTGAAAAAGCATCGATTGTTCGCCTATTTTTTATCTATATCTGGATTACTAAATCATTAATATAGATAATATGGTTATCAATGATAGATATTTCAAAGTACATTGCAACGACGTATAAAAGGCTACAGTAATGTGGACCTACAATAGGTCAAAATCGGGAGAAATATTTTTTAATCCGAATTTTTTTTTACCAAAAAAATTTGTTTGTCATAAACAAAATTAAAAAAAAATTTATAAAACATCGATAAAAACAATTTTGGGAAAAAAATTTTTTTGTTTAAATTTTTGAAAAACAATTTTGAAAAACAATTTTGAAAAAAAAAAAATTTATTTACCCTAAAATATTTAAAATTAGTATTTTAAAGTATAATTTGGTGAAGGGTATATAAGATTTAGCACAGCCGAATTTGACTCTTATTTGTTTTGAGTAGTATTATTTCTGAAAAGAAAATGGAAAGAGCTAATATGCCATACATATCGATGGTCATATGTTCACACCTAACTAACCTTAGTGTCGTAACTAACATTATTTCTCTAGATAAGTAATGCTGCCAAATGCTTCTTCAATGAAACAGATATTAGCTGACATCTTTATTTCAACTTACAATACATTTTTAGCCACGAACTGTTATCATGTGATACAACTTGTAAAAAATTTCTGAAAATATTTAAGATTTGAAAAAAATTTAAATTTTTATTAATCTATTTAAATATTATTACGTTTTTACTTTGTAAAAAATGTGGTTTATTTCCTATATATAAACCGGATACTTTTACTTGCAAATAAAAGCGAACAGTAGTTTAAAAATTTGCAACAACTCTTTAATTATTAAAATCTTAAATGGTCACTCTCTTTTAATGTTAATGTTAAATGGTCACTCTCTTTTAATGTTAACCATAAAGAGGCCTACGATACACTGATTGCTCAGCAACTCGCTGTTAGTATTTACTAGGGTATTCGAATTATTCGATTTTTCTCTTGTTCGAATAAAACGAATAATTCGAATAAGAGATTTTAACTTGTTCGAATAATTCGATCACACATTTAAAATTAATCGAATTATTCGAATAATTTAAATTTTTTTAAAAAAGTAAATAATGAAGTTTTGACATCGGTTTTTTAATATTTTATTGTTAAAGAAAAACAAAAAATAACGTTAATTTTAACAATTTAAGTATTGATAATGTTAAAAAACATTCGAAAACAAAGTCCATCATTAAATTTTCAACAGAAATATTCTGATCAGATTAACTCCCGAACAATCTACAAAACAATTGACTAGTAAACTCTTTAGTTTCCATTTTGTAGCTATGCTTTAAAAAATTTGAGCTAGTTGGATATGACCCTGAATTCAAATACAATATAAACGTATTAACAACTTTTTTATGTCGTTCATTAATTCGGGTTTTAAATTGAGTAACTAATTCTTTAGTAAATTAATTATTCACTCTTTCTAAATTATTTATAACAAATGGTATTATACATCAAGCTCTATCGATGTTGCCGAATCTTTGCTTAATAAAGTGGTCTTGGGGAATTACACAATAAAGGGAATCTGTCCAAAGTTTGATATCATTGTCAATGAACGTGGCTAATTTGAAGTCAGGCATTTACAAATACGCAAAAAGTTTATTTCCATGTTAGACTAAGATGTTCAACGAGTTCAAAATCATGTATAAGACTAACTCCATGATTTTCTTGCAACAAAACATTAGTTTGCAATATTTGTGTTTATCCTTCGATTTATTAAATATTATGCAACACTTATGTACGCGGTTATTAGCATCACTTATATACATATATTTTAAGATCATGGCCTTCATTTATTTCAATGTAATCATTATAAATGTCATCCTCAATATCACTTTCGACGACCGTTTCAAAATCACATTCTCCATCACATTTAACACCATTTTAATCTATGTTAAAATTTTGATTATTAATTTCGATTCTTCTAATATTTTTCAAGCTAAATAACAAATATTTTATTCCGTACCTTTTATTTTCATTGGTTCAAGTCCTAAGTTAAACATTTTGAAAGATTTGTTTTTAGAATTGTAACTTCTTGTAGTAATATTTATATATTTATAGAAGGAGCTATCGGAACACTCATCTACAGTGATCGAAAGTCCCATTGTCTTTAGTTATTTGTCGAATTTGAGAAACAATACAATTTTTGTGAGTCATTATTACTTATTTAAATTTTAAATTATGAAAAATTTTAAGCAATTTAATAAATATAAATATATATCTATGAACATTTATTCGTTTTATTCGATTATTCACATAAAATTGTTCGAATTATTCGTTATTCGAAAATGGCCATTTTTAAATTGTTCGAATAATTATTCGTAAGAAATTATTCGATTAACCCATTAAAAACCAAGACCATTTAAAATGAAAAATTTTTAAATTCATTTATTTATTTAAACTAAAATACGGTCAAAGAACATAGAAAATTAAAAAAAAAATTTTAGGAAACGTGTTTTTGGGGCTGTACCTGAATGGGTACAATGGCGTAAAGTGTATGCTATTTTTATAATGTGTGAAACATTTTAAAACATTACTTTTTCAACACAACGCAATATCGCATTGTTCAGTCAACCATCTTATTCTGTTATGACATTCACCCCATCGTAGGGGATTTTTTATCCTTTAAGGAAATTGGTTTCCAGGAGTAGTTGCGACACCAGTGTAGTTGCGAAGCCAGTGTAATTTGTATATGGGTCTCACCTTGTAAGTCGCATCTAAATTAGTGTTATCAGCCAAATTAACAAAACGTTTTATTTCATTGAATCTGTTCCGTGATATAATTTCGGAAATTTTGGAGTGCGAGTATCCTCGCAGAGCACCCAATAAGTATCTTCTTTTGGCATAGAGGGAAATCCACTGTAAAGCAAAATACTCAAAAATATATTCAAATCTTCTGTGTTAAAGGATAAATTGTGTTTATTAGCTTGCGATGCATAAATGCAAGTCTGCTAAATGGTTAAACTAATAACATTTTCCCATTCAAGTATGAAATAATATTGAACTCATTGTCCAAAAAAATAGTTTGAGACATTTGAACATCGCATGGTCTTATTATTCAAATAGAATTTGTTTTGCTTGATCTTGAGGGCATTATTTTCTGTCAGAACATCTCAAGTGGACCATCATCGTCGCTATCACTGTCACAAAATACTTATATTTCACTTGGTACATGCGATCTCTAACAAAGTCGTCAGCAACACCTTCATCTTCATCCATATTACAATCCGGATCTGATAAAATAATAGCTATCAAAATTGTGGTGCTCATATTTTTCCAAATAATCTAGTTTTTAAAACATTTGCATTAAAAACTTCACGTTTTGATGGTCTGAAATTCCATTTTAGCGTAAGAAAAATCTTAAAAAAAAATAATACATATCAAGGCACTATACCCAATTGGGTACACCGATTTCCCTAATCTAACAACTTTGCCCCAAAAAATTATTTTTCTTATACATTTTTATAAAATGTACGCATAATTACTCTACTTCACAAAATTATAAAAAACTCTTCCTTTCGTAAAACTGTGTTTGCTCTCCGCAGCTCAATTGCTACTAACCTCGGTAATATTCCAAAAAATTATATAGCGTTATAAAAACAGGACAAAATATACCTTAAGGGTATTATTTTTTTAAAATTTTTATGTGTGATGTTTAAAAGCACAGTGTGTTGAATGCAAAATCACAACAAAAGTTATCAAATTTATCTTGTTAAAAAATTTATGAATATTTGAATATTACCTTTTTTCTGTACTCAAGCAGGTACAATGGCTGGGAATGGGTTAATCGAACGATCATTAGTCGAATGAATACTCTAGTATTTACATACACAGAGTTATTTTCTAGAAGTCTTATTAATAATCTAACGGAAAAAAATTGAATGTTTTATTTCTACAATGATAACCTAGAGCTCTTAAAGCTGCTTAGAACCTTCTACCGACGGACCTTTAAATTCAAATTAATAATTCAATTTCATAACAATTTAATTGAAATTTAACACACATCAATTTATGTAAAAATAATTGTCTACTTTTACATAAGCATGAATAAATACATTAAAAATACATACATATTCCATTATGTGGTGTTGAAAATTGAAATATAATATATATTTCATTAGCAAATATTGTTACTAAGTATATTGTGTATTTATTTTTTTCAGAAAAATCCAATATTAAATATTTGAGTGATAGGGGAATAAATATACATCTTAAGTATATAGTTTTTAATAATTGAATATTGAACAAAAACAAAATGTAGTATGTGTATTTCTAAACACAAACATGTTTCACAAAATAAAGTTATAATAATGCTTCCAAGCAGAGAGGAACAACATTTGGCATATGGTCGTTAAAAAGGGAGGAAAAGAAAACCAAAAGTTATTTTTCATAATAATGGCTTTACATGCTAATGCACTTACTCATAAGTACTTTTATATTGCTATTTTAATGTAGAATCATATGGACATCTTCGTTGCTAATGATAAGAAAAATTGGGATTCACAGAGCTACATGTTGCAGAGCAATATTACGCAATATTCGACACAGGTTCATCTTTCATTACAAATTTATCTAAGGGTTATTTTTCGCGAACTATTTACCTTCATTGATATTCGTCTCTTTATTTTCATAAAATTGGCCCACCCACTATTAAAAGGATGGTTTCGCTCTGATGACAAAGTGTTTATTTCTTATAGCCGTCGCACAGTGGTATGAGAAAAAAAAAAGAGGGAAATAAATCTGTAACTTCTAAACCCTTACGCCGATTTGAATGAAATGAGGTAAATTCTCAGCAAGTTGTTAAGTTTTCCCTAATTAATTTGCCACGTAAAAACATAATATAGACATGTTATATATCAATGGATAGAGGATTTTGTCTACTTTTCAAAAATGTATATAGCTTTTGACAACTAAAAAATTCATGGAATGCTTTTTTGAAAAATATGACAACAAATGCTTTTTATTGAATTTTGCATAGATAAAAATTTTTCAAATTGAAATAAAATTTTTATTTATAAATATTTTTTAATGAAATTTCACTGTTATGTAGATTTTTCTATTTGAAATGGAAAAATTAAAACTAATTTTGAAATTTGTAATCAAGTATCCCGCAATTCCGAAAAAAATCTTGAAAAATCCCAAAAATTTGATTTTTTCTTTTTTTGGCTATAATATCCATAATAGGGAAGGGGTTATAGGAACCCTTTACAAGATAATTAAGAACTAATTGGGCCATCTAAAATAGGTTACTATGTTTTAAATTCGAGTATGCGATTTCAGAATTTTTGCCGTAAAATTTAATTTTACATAAAAAATAGGCATTTTTTGAATGGACCTGATCCCGTCGGTATCAAAAATTATAAATGTTTTTTTCATTTACAATATTTGGCGTAAAGCCAGCTTTTCAAAAAGTATAAATTCATTATACACCCTCTTAGAAAATTTTTAGATAACTTAAAAAGAATAAGAGTACTTTTTTCCCAAAAAAAATTGCAAAAAATCGCCTTTTTTTAATTTTTTTTTTTATATTGAAATGCATGTAACTTTGGACTCAGACATGATCCTATAAAAGAAAAATGGATAAAATCGGAGAATATTTGGAACCGCGGTCACCAAAAAACTGGTGTAGGGTGGGTAAAAATGTTGAAAGCTAAATTTTCAAATGCGAATATCTCCTAAGCTGTAAGAGATAATTGATAGCTTTTTTGTAGTGCTCGACGAGTAGATTCTGTATATGTGATCGTTTTGAAATCGGAACACAGCCGAAGAAATAGGGTCGTTTTAAAAATTTAACATACCCGAGGTGTCCTACTTTGGGAACCCCTGGTTCCGCTCCTGGTGGGATTATGTAGTCCAAATTCAAAACTTAAACTCGACTACACTTCCTCTTTGCGCATGTGAAATTTCATTCAAATCAGCGTAAGGGTTTAGAAGTTACAGATTTATTTCCCTCTTTTTTTATTCTCATACCACTGTGCGTCGTTGTTTTTTTTTCATTTTGCACATCTCTTTTTTCGCACATAAAAGAAATATAAACAGACTCATTATGATAAAGTAATCAATACATTTATTTATACACATGTACATATCCTTACATATACTTATCCATAAGTAAGAAAGAGTGTGTGTGTAAATTATCATATATATTTTTTTTGTTATTTTGCTTTTCGCCAAGCTGTCTTTAATAAGGATGTCATTATTGTGTTTCTGCTTTTCTTTTCAATTTAATAACACATAAATGGAATAAATTTCTTTACATGTTTTTTTAATAATTTTTGGAACATCAGTGATTGTGTTAGTTAGGGAAAATAGTAAAATTCTCTTTGAAAACTAAAAATAAAAATATTTTTTTAGTGCCTGTTCCAAAAGTTTGTATGAAAAACACTCAGTTTTTTAAATTTTTTCGAATAGTTTTCATACAAATTTGTTCGAATCATTTTTCTTTCGACATCGTGAAACATGCCTTTAATAATTTTCTTAAAGATTCAAATACTTTTAAAAAACAATAAAAATTTAATTTTTATGACATTTAATCACAACGTTGGAAAAATACAATAATAAAAAAAGCTTGTGATCCGATTGAACAAAATGTATATGAAACTTATAAAAGCGAAATACTTTTTTAAGAAATGCAAAATATAATATTTTTAGCTTAAGTTAATTATTATTTTATTAAATTCTTGTCTTATAACTATTTGAAACGGCTTAAATTTGATTTTTCCTTAACCCAATAAAATATGTAAATTTACACAGATATTAAACAGCTTTGAAAAAAAGTCATTGACACTTACACAAACAATAATAACAAAATCTGTCTTAACGTTTTATCATAATTTTTTAGGCCCTGTTCCTTTTTTAATAAAAAAAAGTAATAATAACGAGAGAGAGAAAAATAATAAAAAACGCCCGACTCATATGTTAATGTAAGCGAAACAAATACACACATACATTATGCATTCCCAGTGACAAAATGACGAGGAAATCCCTTAGCCAGCAACAGGAATTAAAAAAAAATGGAAATATAACGTTGTAATTATAAAAAAAAAACTTATAAAATCATTTTTATTTAAATGTTTCGGTATGACCTTTATTCGTTTTTGTTGTTTTTTAATGGTTTGGTGTGAGATAAACAATTCATTTGTTCTTGTTCTTAATAACTGTTACTTTCTCTTTTATTTATATACAATAACATATTATTAGTAATTTTTAACAAATTATGGAAATAATATGAAAAGTATGAAGTAATGAAGTCTGAGTATCAGAAATGAGAATTTTTTTAAATTGTTATTAATCTTTTGATAATTTTTATGTATTTAATCGTTGATTTGCATCAAATGCATTTTTGCGATTTATTTTTCATATTCGCAAATAAAAGTCACAAACTGACCTTTACGAAAAAAATAAATTATAAATCACTAGGGACATTGGCATTATTGGAAAGCAGATTCGTAGAAATGATGTGGATGTTAATGAATTGAAAAAGAAATTTGTTAATATTTTACAACCTCCGGTGCAAACCAACTTTTATGACCAGTATTCTTTTGTTGACTCTTTAAATCCTTCTAATTTATTTTATATCCAGTGTTTCAGTTTATCTGACGTAATTGAGGGTTTCCAAGCTGTTAAATCTAACGCAGTTGGTCTAGATGACATACATCCCCGTTTTATAAAACTAATATTACCATGGATAGTTCGTCACGTTAATCACCTGTTTAATACAATCGTTACCACAAGCACATTCCCAGCTGAATGGAAGTATGCCAAAGTTATGCCAGTACCTAAAGCTGATAAAGAATATCGACCTATTTCTTTCCTTCCTTACCTCTCTAAGGTTTTTGAGCGTCTTTTACATAAGCAAATCACTAAATACATTTATGAAAAAAGCTATTAACTGATAGACAGTCTGGTTTTAGATCACAGCATAGTTGCACAACAGCTCTAACTGAAGTAGTTGAAAACATACGCAGAAATTTAGATGATAGTCAAGTAATTTTTCTGGTTTTGTTGGATCATTCAAAGGCTTTTGACACCGAACACTGATAATGAAACTAACAAAAATGTTTTTCTTTTCTTTAACGGCATCAAAGTTAATATCATCATACCTGTCCAACAGACTTCAATCGGTTGCAAACAATGGAACTGTTTCCAGTCCTCTGATACTATCAAGTGGTGTCCCGCAAGGCTCAATACTTGGTCCACTTTTATGCTAATGATTTACCCCAACAAATTCAGAACACTCGTATACAGATGTACGCAGACGATGTTCAACTATATCTTAGTTGCTTAAAAACATCAATTCGGCATAAAGTCAATGAACTTAACTATGATTTAGGTAAAATATTTAATTGGGCATCAGCCAATGGTTTACGACTTAATCCTAAGAAGTCTAAATGTTTAATAATTTGCAAACAAAATGTTGTGATCAGCGAGGAAACAAATATATAAATCTGTCAGGAATCTAGGAATTATATTTAATAGCTCGCTCACATGGACTGATCATATTAATCAAGCTTGTGGAAGAACATATAGTATGCTCAGAAGTTTATGGTCTAGTCATCATTCTACGCCACTAAAGATAAGAATGTTGTTAGCTAAAACATATTTAATTCCCACGCTTCTTTATTCATCCGAAATTTTTGCTAGCTGCAGTAGTAATGACAAGAGGAAAATTAACACAACATTTAATAACATAACTCGTTATATATTTGTTTTATCTATTTATTATATTTATGTTTAATTTATATTAAGTGAAAATTTTACTATAATTATTAATAACTTATCGGATTCTAATGCTGTAATTCATAAGATATTGTATCTTGTTGTATTAGAAAGGCACTTAATAAATACAAATACAAATACTCATCCAGATTTTTTGTGTTTGTTTCTTTTCTGTTTCTCTCAACCCCAAACCTAAAATGTTCTCGAATTAATCACTCTCCCAATGATATATCACAAAAAATTATTTTTAAATTACTGCGAATGAGAATTTACCATTGAAATGAAAGTGAACCCCTTATTTTCGGTCTCTGTGATTTTTTCATTATTTTGTTTTTGTCATTCCATTTGTAACACATTGAAATATTCATCGCAGACCCATAAAAGTATATATTATGGGTGCTAATCATCTATGTCCGTCCTTCTGCCTGACATGATTGGGCCCAAATGAAAAGACTTATCTGGCTGATAAGTTTTGCTTGGTATTGATTTCACATAGCCCCCATACAAATTTCCCCCCAGAATTCTGTTCGAACAGTCATAAATATGTTGATTATGAGACAATCATGATACAATTTTTCACAAATTAGTTCTAAATACTCTGAATTTATACTGTAAAGTATGGCGAAAATCGGTACAAGGTCCTCTCAGAAAATGAATTTAACATTTAACATAATTGTTTTATATTAATTACTATCGTGATAAAATTGGACATAAACAAGTTTTATATGAATCTAAATCTATTTACGAACTTTTGTGAGGATGAGAGTTTTTTTTACAGTGGGTCAAATTTTAATTTTTTGATCGTAGGGAGCATTTTACTAAATGAAAACAAGTAAGGCTGTGCCGAATCTTATATACTCTTCACCAAATCATACTTCAAAATAAAAATTGTTTTTATGTAAACAAAATTTATTTTTTGTTCCAAAGTTTTTTTTTAATTTTTTGAAAAAAAAAATTTTTGGAATTTTTTTCTTAATTTCTTTAAATTTTAAAATTTTTTTTTTAATTTTTTTGAAAAAAAAAAATTTTTAATTTTAAAATTTGTATGGAAACAAAATTTATTTTTTGTTCCAAAGTTTTATTTTTAATTTTTTGGAAAAAATTTTTTTCTTGTTTTTTTTTCCATTTTTTTTAATATGTAGCGAAAAAAAATTTGAGTTAAAAAACATTTTTTCCGATTTTGACCCATTGTAGGTCCAATTACTATGGTCGTATATACGTCGTTGGAAAGGTCTTTGAAATACAAATCTATCATTAGATATCCATATTGTCTATATTAATGACTTAATAATAAGATATAGGTCAAAAAATAGGTAAAAAAATCGAGGTTGTCCTGTTTTATTCCTTATATCTCAGCCATTTGTGAACAGGCGGATATGGCTTAATCGACTCCGCTATTTATAAGGATCCAGAATGTAAATTATATTGTGGAAATTACAAACGGAATGACATACTTATATATACCTTTCTCACGAAGGTGAAGGGTATAAAAATGTTGTAAATTAATATCAGAGAGAATTCTTATTGTCAGAGTAATATTGTGGAATTTTGGACCTGCTATTGGTAGACTGGAATTACAATTCTTGGAAGGCTTCTTATTTTATACGCTGGGTTATTATAATTCTTTGTAAGTCAGCTTGTGCTAGTACAATTGTTGTTCGTTGCCATTGCTCAAGAGATTGTAAAATGTGGCATCATCTCTACTCGTACATCAACTTACAAGTGTGGTTGTATGTTATGTATTTAGCCAAATATGTATGTGAACCTAGATAGATGACAACATGTTCCAATGTGACTGTCTGTATGTCTGTCCGTCCGTCTTTCTGTACATATGATTGTTTGTTGTTATGTGTGTCTACAATTTAAATTGTACAACATCAAGTACAAAACCAAAGCAAATTTACAGCAACATTGTAACTGGGAAAAATAACAAAGACAGACATTCATTTGTACCAGAACATACAATCATTTCTACATACGAATACATACCTACCTACATTTATTCAGAATAACACTTTGTCAATCCAAAAGAAGAAGAAAATAAAAAAAAAAAACAGTTTCCTACTTACACACTCTCTCATATACTTATGTTTGTATATTTTCTAGTAAATATTACACCAGTTGGCAAATACTACAACAGTCGTAATAGAGGAGAAAACTGTGGTTTGTGATAGGGTTTCCTGTTTCTCTGTTAATTTGTTGTTACTTTAAATATTTTCAAAATATAACATTTAATATGAACATTTTTAAATCCATAAGTTCACCTACAATGTGTTAAATTTTGGTGAGTTTAAGTAATAAATTAAACAATTTAATAAATATTTAAATAAAATATTTTTATTTTTATTTAAATTTAATATGTTTTTTTTTAGAAAATTATTATTCTTGGGAAAAACCCTTAGGTTTTGATAACAAACATTATATAAATACTTCCAGTTTTAGTAAATCACAGCAATATTATTACTCCGTTCACCATGAGTGGTAAGTTTGTTTGCAGTTTTCGCTTGTAATTTTTATCTGCGACCCGATAAAGTATATGGGGCATTTCATGTCAAGTGAACCAACTTTTGAAATCGATGTCTTCCGATCGGGATGAAATTTGCACCAAGGTTAGCTCTATTGGATAGTAACTCAGACACAATTTTTCAACAACATCGGTCGAGAACTCTCTGAGTTATAGGGGGTAAAATTTTGACAATTTGGTCAAACAGGGGTTTTTTCTTATCCATGTAACTTATTACCTATTGTTCTTAGCAAAATGTGTCCCAAATAGTATAGATAGCTATTTCTTCGATCTTTCGAAAAAAAATATTTAAAAAAAAAAAAAAAAAAATTTTAATATTTTTTTTCCGAAATCAAAAACTTTTTTGACTTTTTTTTAAAATGGGTCCTTATTTTTTTTTTTTTTTTCTTAAAATAAAGTTTAGATATTTTCCTTGAACACCTACTTGGTCGCTTAGTGGGATGCGAGTGGGATATCTATCAAAATAAATATTTTGTAACTCAAAACATAAAATTTTTGACTTTTTTTGCAAAATCAAAAACTTTGTTGACTTTTTTTTTCAAAATGGACCCTTTTTTAATCTTTTTTTTTAGGTCAAACAAAAGCTTAGATATTATCCTTGAAGACCCTTTTGGTCGCTTAGTGGGATGCGAGTGGGATATCTATCAAAATAAATATTTTTTAACTCAAGACTTACAATTTTTGACTTTTTTTTTGGCAAATACGATTTTTTTTCCAAATGGTCCCTTTTTTTAAAATTTTTTTGTAGTCAAAAGAAAGCTTAGGTCCATTCCTTTAAGATATTTTTAGTCCCTTAGTGGGATGCGAGTGGGATATCTATCAAAATAAATATTTTGTAACGCAAGACATACAATTTTTTAATTTTTTTTGGCAAAATCAAAATTTTTTTCCAATATGGGCCCTTTTTTAATTTTTTTTTTGCTCAAAAGAAAGCCTAGGTCCATTCCTTTAAGATATTTTTAGTCCCTTAGTGGGATGCGAGTGGGATATCTATCAAAATAAATGTTTTAACACAAAAATTGTATGTCTTGAGTTACAAAACATTCGGAAGACATCGATTTCAAAAGTTGGTTCACTTGACATGAAATGCCCCATATATATATTCTGGATCGTTATACATAGTGTAGTCGATGTAGCCAAATGTCTGTTGAAATACAATTAACTTACTAAAATTATTGATATTAAACTTGGGAAAAATCTCAAGTTTTGTTTTAACTATTTTTGACAACCCGGTCCAACAAAGTATATCGACCCCTTAGCGCCAAATTATCGTAAGCGACATTTTCTAAATTTTATTTTTATTGCAAAAATTAAAATTTTATGGACCGACTGATGCTTTAGCGTTCTCAGAATATCAAAATTGTTAATAACTTCAAAAGTAAGATTTTATCATAAGTCAATGTTTACCTTTTACAGTAAACGAATTTTATCGTAAGCGACACATAGTGGTATAGAAAAAAAAGAAGGAAATAAATCTGAAACTTCTAAATCGTTAGATTGGTTTGAATGAAATTTCACATGCGCAAAGAAGAAGTGCTGTTGAGTTTAGGTTCTGAATCTGGACCTCATGGGCCCACCAGCGGCCCGACTAATGGCCCTCAAAGTAGGACACCTTCGTTTGTGTTTCGATTTCAAAAAAATTACACATATAAAATCTTCTCATCGAGCGCTACAAAAGACCTAATCGTAGCTATAAATTACGTCTTATAGCTTAGGAGATATTCGCATTTGAAAATTAAATTTTCAATATTTTTACCTAACCTACTCCAGTTTTTTGATAACAGCGTATTCAAATATTTTCCGATTTTCTCCAGTTTCCTTCATTGGACTAACAATATATGTATGTGTCAAATAGAAAAAAAAACCGTTTAAAAATAATGACTATGTCCAAAGTTATATACATTTGAATTTAAAAATTTTTAAAAAGCCGATTTTTCGCTATTTTTTGGGAAAAAAGAACTGTTTTTCATTTTAAGTTATCACAAAAAATTTCTAAGAGGATGTATAAGGAATTTATACTTTCTGAAAGCTAGGTTTTCACAAAATATTTTAAATGAAAAAAAATTTAAAATTGTTGCTACCGAAGGGACCAGGTCCAATCAAAAAACACCTATTTTTTTTTAATTAAACTTTAGGCCAAAAATTCTCAAATCGCATGTTCGATATCAAAATATAGTAACCGATTTTAGATGGCGCAATATACTTTTAATTATTTTGTAAAGGGTTCCGATAACTCCGACCCTGGTATGGGTATTATAGCCAAAAAACTTAAAATTCCATTTTTGGGATTTTTCAACACTTTTTTGGGAATTGTGGGATTGCTGATAATAAATTTCAAAATTCGTTTTTATTTTTCCATTTTGAATAGAAAATTTTACATAACTGTGAAATTTCATTAAAAACTATTCTTAAATAACAATTTTATTTCAATTGGAAAAATTTGTATCTATGCAAAAATTCAATAAAAAACATTTTTTGTCATATTTTTCAATAAAGTATTCCATAAATTTTTAATTGTCAATAGTTATACATATTTTTGAAAAATAGACAAAGAGCTTGAACGAAATTATATTATATCGCATCATAACATTTTTAATTCAATGTATAAATTTCAAAATAATCGAAAAAACCTTCTCCTGTAAAATTTGTGTTTTGTCGCTTACGATAATTTGGCGCTAAGGGCTCGATATAATGCCGTAGAAATTCAGACCAACAACACTGAATAAAAACATTTTTTTCAGCAAAATATTCTTTTTTGCCATGACCAGGGGTATATATAAATTTATCATTGCGTTTGTAATTCATACATTTTTCATTTGCGACCTCATAAAATATATATATGTATTTCGGAACGTTATATGTACATTGTGAGGACCTACATTCTTGGAATTAAGGCCTACATAAATTAAAATATTACTCGTTTTATTGGGTAGATGATGGATAATTTTAGATTATTTCATTTCAGATATTTGGTGGACAATGGGGCAGGTGATGGGTTTAACACTGACTGCGAAAGTCAACAGAATATTGTATCTACAGGAGAGAGTGTTAGCAATAAAAGAGAGTGTTAGCAGAGAGTGTCAGTAGTGTAGTTTACGCCAAATTAGCAAACAGACTAATGGATGCTTTAAAAGCAGAGGTCAGCAGAGGGGAGCCAACAGATTGTCATCAGAGAAGTGTCAACAGAATTTATTAACAGGGTACTCAAGATGGACATTTTTCTTGGAAGTAACACTCCGAAAAATTAGAGACAATAATTGACTCTAAGATTACATCCTAGAATATTAAAATATAAAAGTAAGAACTAGTGATCAGTAGTGATCAGTAGTGGTAGGGCACCGGTTGGTGTCACCCAATATTTCACGGAACAGCAGCAAATTGTTCTCAATAATGATCTTGTACTGGGAATCAATGAATTAGAGTTAACCCTCTGCAACTGATGTCGTAGTCTATCACACACCACAAAAAAAACTTGCATAACTTCATACAGTTCGATGTTACGGTCTCTACACGATCGTTACCTTTTCTATTTATGTTCCTACGTAGCTTATTGTGAAAGGAGCGGGTGTGTTCAACGCGTATGTGCAGCAGTGTCTGTAATACTCACACATCATTATTAGTGTAAGTATCTACCAGACCAACACGTCAGCAATGAAATTATGAAATTTAAAAAACATATCGCACTCCCAGTTCAAAAGTGACACAACTCAAAATTAATTTTTCGGCTTTACATGCTTAAACTATGCACAATATACTTGTTTATCTATAAAAAAATATCACTGAATTTCGCTGAATTTAACTGTTGCTAAAAAAAAGTTATGTCTTTCATTATGTTTCAATTGGCATATAATTGTTCGCTATTTCTGAAAAACAAAAATTTTGAGTTGTGTCACTTTTGAACCCTTTTACCATAGGTCAAACTTATAAGGATGAAACTGAAAAAAGTTAATTTTCAACATCCTTGTGATATCACCAATATATCCTGAAATTTAGATAAACGAAATTGATGTCAAAAAAAATATAATTTTGTGTAGAATACCAGTACAAAAATTAATTTTAAATTTTAGTCTCCATTTATGAAATAATCAACCAAAAATATAAAAAAATACAGAATAACCAAAAAAATAAAAACGCGGTATCTTAAAAACAAGAGCTGCTCAAAAAAAACTAAAGATAGTTTTGATTATGAAATGTCCCATACATGTTTTATCAAAAACATTTTCCGCGGCACAAACCAAAATGTCAATTTTGTTCCTCTGTGTAATTGATCAACCTATGAAATGAGTGTTTGAAAAGAGTTCTACGCAATTTATGAAATGTATCGAAAAATCAATTTTATGGGAAGTAAAATAAAATATTTTTTAAAGTTTTTGATTTTTTAATTATTATTTTTAAAGCCTTTTAACCTCTTTTAAATGGTATTTGCCTCTATCAAAAAATGGGGCAAGGAAGGGTAGCTGGAACTTATTTTGAAAATATAGAAATTTATAGTTTTTTTTTATTTTCCATCAAAGTTTAGAAATATTGTAGTTTGTAAATATCGGTTTACCTGAAAAAACACAAAGCAAACTTTTATTATTTTCTTAATAAATATATCAATCAATTACCTAGTTTTCGAAATACTGTATATACTGTTTTTTTGAACACTGAATTTCAGTGATCTTTTAAAGGCTATATCTAAACCAAAAATCTGTTTGTAAAAATGTAATAACCGTATCCTGTAAAATATTTTTATTCAATATATTTTAGGGACACAAGAAATTTTTGAATTTTGCAACCTCACTTGTTCTATAGGCACCACTATGCGACGGTGTTATAAAAGATCTAAATTTTGAATCAATATTTGAATATTTTGAGAATGTAATAAATATTCTCACCGTAGAATTTGGCCAAAAATCAAAAGTGAATTTATCTAATATGTAATTTGAATGATAAAGAAAGAGTTTTCTTGAAATTTATTATAACACTCGTTTTTTTAAGAGGACTGCTTTTTTGTTTTAATAAAACTAAATAAAATTCAAAAAAATTATGATAATTTTCAAGGTGAGGTCTGCTAGACCCCACATCAGTTAAATCTATTGTTACGTTTTAACCTTTTCAAAACGTTTGTTTATTTCCTTTAAATAAACCGGATACTTTTGATTGCAAATAAAAGCCGTTTCGTAGTTTGAAAATTGTAACAACTCTTTTTTTATTTAAAATGTACAACAACAGAATTAAATAGTCACTCAATGTTTTTTTTTTCATACACGTTTATAAATTCTCAGAAATACAGACACTTTATAATGTATACGAATTCACTTGAAAAATAGAGCACACTTTAAGGCACTCAGTTGATGTTTATTCAAATAACGTCTCTGATAAACTGACTAACGACAGCAACCTCTGCCACTATTTATAACACTACCATCTGCATTCTAGATTTCTCTTTAACTGTCTAGAGGTTTCTAATACATACGCCATCTGTGGTGTACTTTCTACAATGTTCTTTAACTGAATATTCGAATTCGAATATACGGTCGCAGCAAACAGCGTTGCCAACTTACGATCAATGGTCAACTGAAAGCTTTTATTCGATGTTAATAATGCCCACAGATATGTTACAGTTTGCTATTACAGCACTGTTATTTGAAAGCATTAGGCTACTTTTAAATCAGCCGTTAAAATCGTTATATTTGAATTCAAGTACAATTTCGTAACAATATTGTTAAAATTACTGCACGCCAGTTGCAGAGGGTTAATAAATTAATAAAAAATAAATATTGTGAAAATAATAAAGAAAGTTTATTTAAATTTATGTAAAGGATCCTGGTCGCACTGAGCTTTATCCCAGCTTCAAACCTGGAGTAACCAGATGTTCCTTATGTGATGTACAATAATCTGGGTTTGTCTTTATGTGATCTGACGTTATTGTAATCCATGTTTAGCTGGCCCTAACTCCAGTATATTGAATAATACATTATGTTGGCTGACCATTTTATATTTTATTCGAGCTGATGGTCTATATAGCCAATGATCATAATATAAGGTGGCGCAAAAGTAAACTTCCGATGTTTTTTGGTTGTAATTAAAAAAAAAATGAAAAACTTTGATTCTTTTTGTGGATTATTTTTATTTGGTCTTTTAATTTTTTTTACATCAAGTCGAGAATATGATGTCATGTAAATGGCCGCCGCCACAGTTGATTGTCATTTGAGCCCTTTTTATGGCATTTTCCATCACTTTGGCCAAAACTTCCGGCGATAGGTCCTCACATTCTTGACGGATATTGTCTTTAAGAGCTGCAAGAGTCTGAGGCTTGTTGACATAAACCAGCGACTTCAAAAAGCCCCACAAAAAGAAGTCTGGATAGGTCAAATCAGGCGATCTTGCTGGCCAGTGCAAATCGCCAAAACGGGAGATTAGGCGCCCGGGAAATGCATCCTTCAGCATATCGGTTGTGGCACGTGCAGTGTGCGCCGTTGCACCGTCCTGTTGGAACCACATGTTTTCCAATCCCAATTCATCAAGTTGCGGCAAAAAGAACTCGTTGATCATTGCTCTGTAGCGCTCACCATTCACAGTAACCGTTTGGCCCGCGACGTCTTCGAAGAAAAAATGCCCGATGACCATACCATACCATACAGTGACTTTGAGCGGGTGTAATGGCTTTTCGTGGGTTACACGCGGATTTTCAGTGCCCCACAAGCGTAAATTTTGCTTATTTACGTACCCGCGTTCTGCCAAAGTCACCGACCAATTATTGGTCAAATAAATAGTCAGCAATATTCCGCCTTCTGGAGCAGTGTAGCGTAACATTGTTTATTAACGTGTATTTAGCATGTGTTTACTACACAAATATCAAAACAGAACTGACATTAGGGGCCAATCGCAAAATTTATAGCATTTTCTGATAGGAGGATTACTTTTGCGCCACCTTGTATATATTTAGTATTAGAATTCATTATGTAGATTAAAAAAATTAATAATAATAATAATATATTTTATCTCATATGTGTATTTCTAAAACTTATGTTTTTTCTACCAATATTCAATAAGGGTTGGATGTCAAAACAGACTGCAAGACACCAGTGTTCAAAAGAAATAAAATATTTAATTTTTCACTAAAGTAGATTAATTATAATATTCATATAAATTTACACTTATAATTAAATAAATATTAGTTTTCAATAATTTTAAAATACATACTACTTAGTTATAGAAAATTCTAATTTATTGCCACCATAGATGGACAGGGAAGAATCCCAAAACAAATTCTTCAAATATTCAAAGGTTTTATCTTAAGTAAAACAAGCTAAGAACCTTTAATTTTTATTAAACTAAATAAATTAGTTTATAAACTTTCAGCATTTACTGCCTAAATATCCCTATATCTTTCTTCGTGCAACTTCCCTTTATTGTTGTTGATTATATAATTTTCAAACAAATAAACACACAACGTTTATTTGACACATGTAGCATGGATCCACAAGAACAAAAAAAAAATACAAAACAACTACATACATGTTTTGTGTTCATTCTCTTTTATCCATTTGACTGTGTGTTCGTGTATTATAACCCAGTAAAAGTTTTAAAAATATTTATTTTATATTAACTATAATTTAAAACCTTAATTTAAATTTCCAAACTCCTTTTGATTGAGATTTTAAAAACGAAACGAAAAATATCGAAATAAAATTAATTTTTGAATCTTTACTCTCTGAATATGATAATATTTCATCCTTTGTTCAAGAAAAATTTTTGGTTTAAAGTCCTGTGTACAAAACAAAAGGATTTTTTGAAAAATAATTTGAAATTTAATTTCGGTATTGGGTATTTTGTTAAAGGGTTATATACAATTGAAATAGAACAATTTTATACCATTCTTATGAATAATTTGACTTTGACACTCGATAAAAGGCTAACCAAAATTTATATACAATTTGAAGCAAACTCAATTTCTATAAAGAACCAAGTTTTAGAAATTTGGCACATATAAGGTCCGATGCATTGTCGAAAATATGACAAAGACTTTGCTTTCAGATCATTTCAGAGTGAATGAAAAGGGTGTTTTTTAAGCCCCATATAATATAATTTGGTTAACTGTCAAACGAACTGTCATTTCATGATCAATATATACTATCAAATCATCATGACGCTTGAACAAATTTGCTGTGAAAATCAGTCATCGACTAGCGAAACTTATAGATTTCGATTTCGAGAAATGGACCTGTTAATTGGCCTCCAAGGTCGTATGATTTGGCACTTCGCTATTATTTCGTGTGGGGTCAGGTGAAGTCACCAGCAACATACGGCCAACAATGCTCGAAGAAGTGGCTCAAAATTGGACAACCAGAATGCGCTCTATCAAGAACAGTCACGTTAGCCATATGTCCGAAATAATTTGAAAAATTGATCGATCTTTCGAACAATAAAATGTTTTTGATTAAAAGTTACTATTTTCTTTGTAATTTTTTTAAAATTTCAATTTGTGTTTTATGTGTTTGCTTGGCTTTCGTAATTCCTTATTATGTATAAAAGCAGTCGCACTTTAACAGAATGACAGAGCCCCTGTCTTAGCCATACAATATTCACAAATATAGGTACAATTTAACACATGTGATTGTGTGGGTTCATTTATGTATGAGTTTCTATTATATATATGTAAAAGTATATACTTTCATGTAAATGCTAATAAGTACACAAATGCATAAACATTATAGTGGCTAACAAAAGAAATTAATAGGAAGAGAAAACAGATATACTATATTGATAAAATTCACCTAAATTAGAATAACATAAAATCATTTAAGTAGTTAATGCAGTTGCGCAACATTACGAAACGGGCACAAGAATTTACTTATGACAGCCTATTTTGAACAATGGAGATAGATCCAAAGCTACACGTAGGAGAAAAAATGTTAGCAATGTACCCCTAATACAAAACCACTAACGGTAATTTTTAAAATTTTAATTTTAAAATTCTCAATATTTAGAAAATCTAGCATACAATTACGATAAGATTTAGCATGAAGTTTCTGGCAGTAGTGGCAAATATAAAAACTAAAACGGTACCAAAGTTATTAGTTTTAATGTACGCACCATTTTTTTCGTGCGCACTCTTTATGTACTTCTGGAAACTGTATGTACTTAAACATCCCTGCAGGTTTAGGTGACTGTTACGAACTACTGATTTTACAAAATTAGCTATTTACCTAGTTATTTTAACATTGACATTTTTTGCAAATATGCAAATTGGCATAGCATAGTCAAATAGAGCATTAAGAATATGAAAAACAACGGTATTATTTTTTCGCGGTTGTTAAAAAAGTTCACGCACCAAACGCAATAAAGTTTTTCATAAAATATTTTCAATTGTTTTGAAATACAATATTTTTTATTTTAATAACAATTGCGGACATACTTCAAAAGATAATATTTAAATAAGGGAAGTATCCCTCACGCTTGCAAAAAAAAATTTGAAATGTTGCCAAAAAATATCGTCCATCCGAACAACCATGCCAACACAAAATACTTGATGGATACAAACACTGACCTCTTGAGCTTGATTTGTCATTAGCAATATGTTGCCGACTTGTCGGATGTAAATCAATAACGCGTACATAATGTTCAAAATGCCAGGTATATTTATGCCTTAGTAAGAAACAAAATTGTTTCGTAAAATATCATACAGAAAATTAAAAATAAATAACATTGTTAGAAAGATATTGATTGTTTTATTTGGAATATAAACAGGACTGCAACAATTGTGCGTATCCTGAAAAAAAGGATAAAGGGTCTTACTGACAAAACTAAATTCCTTAAAATGTTCTATGTGCACAAAAATAACAGAATTTAAAAATTTAGATAAATTTATCACATGGATCGGCTATAGGTCGGAAAGAGTTATATAATTTTTCAGAGAAAAAAAAGTTCGTTTATTTTAGAAATTGGTGTAGGTGCGTGATGTTTTTAATTCCAAATGACCTAAAAAAATGATTTTCATTACTTATACAACATTGGCCATCACGTGGTGGTATGCCAAATATATCGCCAAATTAGTTATATCCCTAATTGACATGTCCTAGGCGAAAGTCAATTGAATCCCATAAATTAGAAAAATTTAACTCCGGATAACAAAAGGCTATTTAGCGAAAAATTTACTTTCCCATAGATTACAGTAGGTGGATAAAATTACTTTCAATAATGCAAAAAGGTAAACAAGTATAATTGCCTACTTCCTAGATACTTACTAGATTACTTATGACAGTTGACTGATCACTTGGCTGACTACAATTTTTATATTGATTGCTTTATCCATCATATGTAATCATGTATGTCACTTAAGTGTCTCTAAGTAATCTAGAGTGTAGTAACTTCGTATTTGTATATTTTCTACTACACTTTTTTGTGATTCATTCGTACAAACGGAGTTGTCGGAGATAGGTTTGTTTACAAGCAATCCGTTATTGGTAGAGTTTTCCCGCACTTTTTTCATTTCCCGGGGAATCGGGATTAATTTTAAAATTTCCCGGGATTCCGGGAATTCCCACCTATAACAAATTATTCAATTTTAAAAAATGTAGAATTTGTTAAAAAGCTAAAAAAATCTCTTTGCTTGTAAATTAAATTGGATACATATAAAAAAATGTATAAACTGACTCGATTTCTAATTTCGCTTATATAAAAACCTTTCACCTTTTGTCATTTGTATCGGAATGGCTTAAATTTCCATTAGATTTTGTTCTAACTTCATTAGATTCCAATTAATTCTGTTAATTTGCAAAAAATAAACATTTTATTATTTTTTTAATTTTGAATTGGCAATATTTTGCTTATTAAATCAAAAATTAACCCTGTAATCCGCAAGAGTGCATCAAGGCATGCATTACAAAACACCAATTATGTCAAAAAGTAATTATAATTTTTTTTTTAAATTTAACTGTGACTATAGTTACAGATTTGTTAATATTTCCCTCAAAGGTCGAAATGCATTCTGACTTTTAGTTTTTGTTATTTCAGCTGTTTTGTGAGTGATGTCATAATTTTAGCACGTGAAATTTTGTGTGTAATTATACCCTACACCCCCATAGTGGGGAGGGTATTATGCGTTTGTGCAGATGTGTGTAACGCCCAAAAATATTGGTCTAACACCCACCTTAAAGTATACCGATCGACTTAGAATCGCTTTCTGAGTCAATTAAACGATGTCCGTCCGTCCGTCTGGCCTTTTGGCTGGCTGTCCATGTAAAACTTGTGCGCAGAGTATAGGTCGCAATTTTGAAGATATTTCGATAAAATTTGGTACATATAATTTTTTAGGCCCAAGGACTAAGCCTATTGAAACTGGCTGAAATCAGTCCATTATTTCACCTAGCCCCCATACAAATGTCCTCTCGAAATTGGACTTTATCGGTCATAAATCTTTAATTTATATATGTATCTACACCAATTTCGCTCCAAATAAGTTATGTATATACAAAATTCATGTCACCAAATTTTGTTACGATCGATCCATAATTAGTCATAGCTCCCATATAGACCCGCTTCCGAAAATCACTTCAACGTGCTTAAATCACTTAAAAATGTAGGTATATACACAAAATTCAGCAGAAATAACTTTCATATAGACATAAATCATACTACCTAATTTTATGGTGATCGGTCCATAATTGGTCATAGCTCCCATATAAGGCCCACTTCCGAAAATCACTCACGAATATAAATTATTGAAATTTTAAAACAAAATATTTTTACTCATTTACTTGGTGTAGGGTATTATATGGTCGGGCTTGACCCGAGTGCCTCACCGGCAACAATGCCCTGAGGCACTCTTAACCTTTCTGCACCTGGTTCCTAAATTTAATTTGCAAATTAGTTTCTAATGGCTGTTCTGAGTTTATTGGGTCATACTTAACCTAAACAAATTATTCGACAACTTTTTTTTAGCTTTTTAAAGTTTGCGAGTTAGAGGGTTAAGGTGTTAATTAAAACTTTAAGAAAACCCAATAATATTAAACAAAATTCGGTTCACCCGAAGGCGGTTTTATTCCAAAAAAGTTCGTTTTAATCTTTGCCAAAAAGCAAAATACTAAAATAATTCCATTTTCGATCGGAATAGAATTTTGTGACAACCCTGAACATTCACGAGTTTTTGAAATAATTTGAATAATGAACTTGTTATTGGAGTATTTGAGTTAAATCTTTTTTGTTGTATGAATCTTCTGCATGTGTTTTGGAGCTTTAAGCATCTTTTAGAGAAAGTCAAGTTCATGATTAAATAAATAGTTATGTAGCTGATCAAGTAATCAGTTAGGTGGCTAGTAAGGTAACTGACTCTATGCTCCGGTATGTGCATCCACTGCGTTCACACAGAAAAAAACATAGTTGTGCATGTTTACTGTAACCATTTCAACATTTTTAACAATATTATAGTCACAGTAACTATTTACATGCTCTCGGCTTATGGATATCATAATCAAACAAAATATTATGATATAATGATTCATCATAAAAGTTGTTGTCACAAAAATATACTTGTTTACTGTAACCATATATGTATATGGTTGATACAATCATGTGAATCGTAAATTAACCATATTATGGTTACCATAATCATGTAAATAGTTACTGTGACTATAATATTGTTAAAAAAAACTTGTAACAGTAAACATGTACAATTATATTTTATCTCTTGGTGTTGACTGCATTGGACCAGCTATCAGACAGTCTCATGTTAATCCAAAATGATCAATTGACATCCTAGTCATGTAACTAGTTGTCACCCCACTAGGTAGATAAAATCACTAGTTCAGGACAGTCTCCTAGAACTGCTGGGAATTTTTGGTTGTATTTTATATACATTTAACAGTATTTTTGGTTACTACTACAATATTTCATTTAAGTATTTCATGAAATTCATATATGATTCGTAGATTTGGTTTGGTTTTGATGATTTTAGTTTTTCCATTACATGTCGGAGAATTTTTTGTTATTTTTGTGGCTGCTGTTGTCTGACCAACATTTCATGTTTAACATTTACCCAATGACCTTAATCTGATAAGAACTGTATGTTGTAGTTGAAATTTTAAAGTTGTGTAATGGAAATACTATTTCAAAATTAGAAGTTATGATTTCAATTACTATGAGTATATTTGCAATAAACAATACAAGTGAAATGTGGTGAATCGCAGGTTTATATAAACAAACATTTCCTAAATCGGATTTTATTTTTGTAAAATAAAATTCCAAAAAAATATTATCTGGTTGCATATAGGTCAGCTAGAAATCATCTAAATGGATTTATGGGAATTCTTTTGTAAAATTTAATTTAATTACCTTAGTACCCTTTAAAAATTGTTTGATATTTTCATTATGGAATTATATTTGCATATTTTTTTAAGTTAAAGCAATACTACACTGTGGTTGGCAAACAATACAATACACTTTAATCGATGCGCAGAGTTAAAGTTGAAAATATTTTCACATGTACACAACATTTTTTATTCAAATTGCCCTTAATTATTCACTACTAAAGTAAAAACCCAGTTTTCGCTTAAAATGAAGTAGGGGGGGGGGAGGGTTGGAAACTCTCACATGAATATTGGAAAATTGTCAATGCAATTGACATATTCAAAATTCATCGCAAAATTTCATTGTATGACATTGACTTTTGATATTTTGGGTGCAAACGAAAATTACACTCATGGAAAATGCTAGTTACAAAATAGTGTTTTAAATTTGTTAGCAAATGTAAAATAATTTATGAATTCATAATTTTGTAAGATAAGTCTACTACTTGAAATAATTAACATTTGGAATCTAACAGATTTATTCTACTCACTTACTTTTATTTGAGTGTAATTTTGAATATCTCTGTATAGCATTTATTTTGAGTGTATAACCTGTGTGTGAGTGTATATATATCTCTGTATATATTTGCCTTCATGGATTCGACAGATTTTGATTATGTACAGTCGGCTCTATATTTACGAGTTTATATCTGTGTGTATTTTCATATTTTTTTTGAAGTGCTTCTGCAATTTAAAAGCACGCACTTTAAATGCATTAATAATACAAGATGAAAAATTGTATTGTTGCTGGTGATGATTGACCTCAATACATTTTAAATGTGTCATAAAGGTTTATTTTATATCGCAGTAAGGACACAAATAAATAACTTAGTATATGCCTGTAGTATTTATCTACTTATACATAAATTTATATTGTACATAAAGGTATATAAGTGCAGTAAATAAATATGTATGCATATTGCATTTATGTATGCAACACCAACAATAAAAGCAAAAAAAAATATTTCAACACCAAATTATAATGTCAATAGCAATATTTGCTCAAGTCATTTATTATTGTCATGGAAATTATAAAAAAAAACGAATTAAAGTTAAACCATCATAAAAAAGTGGAAACCCAGTAATACTAGAAAGATAAAAAGTGATACTTAAAATAAAAACAATTAAGAAAGTATAGTCGTTCAAGCCCGAACATATAATACCCTTTGGAATTGGGCCTTATATGAGAACTATAACCTATTATGGACCGATCGCCGTGAATTTAGGTATACGCAGAGAAAAAATATAATTGGGCATGGTTACTGTAACCATTTAAATATTGTTACAAGTTTTTTTTTAACTATATTATAGTCACAGTAACCATTTACATGATTGTGGTAACCATAATATGGTTAATTTACGATTCACATGATTGTAGCAATTTCGATTAAATTTGCTTATAGAACAGAGCTAGCAATTGAACAGAAAGCAGTTTCATATAGAAGTAAACCTACACGCAGAGAAAAAATATAATTGGGCATGGTTATTGTAACCATTTAAATAGTGTTACAAGATTTTTAACAATATTATAGTCACATTAACCATTTACATGATTATGTAACATATATTTGTTTACTGTAACCATAATATGGTTAATTTACGATTCACATGATTGTATCAACTATATATATGGTTACAGTAAACAAATATATATTTGTGACAACCATTCACATGATGAAGGACTTATCATATTATGGTGCTCTCGGCTTAAGGCTTATCATAATCTGAGAACAACATATTATGATAAAATTATTCATAATAAATATGGTTGCCACAAACATATATTTGTTTACTGTAACCATATATATAGTTGATACAATCATGTGAATCGTAAATTAACCATATTATGGTTACAGTAAACAAATATATGTTACATAATCACGTAAATGGTTACTGTGACTATAATATTGTTAAAAATCTTGTAACACTATTTAAATGGTTACAGTAACCATGCCCAATTATATTTTTTCTCTGCGTGTAGGTTTACTTCTATATGAAACTGCTTTCTGTTCAATTGGTAGCTCTGTTCTTTAAGCAAATTTAATCGAAATTGCAACCTGTACTTTGAGCATAAGTTTACACTGTCGACCAGACGGACGGAGAGATATCGTTAAGTCGACTCAGAAAATGATTCTGAGTGGTTCAATTTACTTTAAGGTGGGGTATATACTAATATTCTGCACATAATTCTGGCGAGCCACTTTTTTTTTGATTATCTGAAGTGTTTGCTATAATATTCCAACTACAAATATAGGAAAAAAAGTTTTGAGTAAAAAAAAAATGGGTCTTTGAGACCAATGTGCTATGGTGGTGTCGGTAATAACAAGTAAGAAAGTATAGTTATTCAAGCTAGATCTCATAATACTGAGTAAATTACAAAAAACGCCATTCTTTTAAAGCTTCAATAATTTATTTCCGTGAGTGATTTTCGAAAGTCGATTATATATGACCTATTATTGCACCGATCGCAATGAAATTAGGTCGCGTGACCAATGACAAAGTATTAACCCATAACCATGATATTAGGTCGCGTGAATTACATCTATATGAAACTTGTTTCAGTTCAATTTTATTTGGATACTCAACGCCATTAAATTATGTCGCTTTATTTCTTTCTACATGATATTTATGTTAAATTGTTTTTGGATACTAACTTTTTAAAGAGTTTTATTCTGGTTAAAATAATTTTCGGAAGTGGGACCTATATGGGAGTTATTGGCAATTATGAATCGATTCGCACAAAATTTTGTGATAAATATGCATTTTATTTAATTTTTTTGTAGCCGTATTAAATGATACCCTAAACCTCCGAATCCCTTCTTAGTGAATCTATGAGGGGACAGATGTACCCATAGTCCAAATTGCATATCTCTAACTTTAGTCGTTTGGTCTGGGCGATGATGCATCTTTTATACACAAGAGTGGGTCAATAAGTCCGCGACTTTTAGAATTTTCTGACTCTTAACTGAAATGGCTGATGTGAACAGGCATCTGTCTGTTGAGTCTTGTAAAAATTTTAACAAGCTGCGTCATTTAGTTTGTGTTTGTCAGCCATTGATATCAGACTGCATTGCGACTTGAAAACAAAATGGAAAAAAAATTAATTTCGTGTGCTCATTAAGCATTAAAAAAGCCATCACTCTAAAGACTAAGCTTAATAAATACTAAGGGAACTCTGCACCATCAATTTCAATGATAAAAATGTTGTTTACTGAATTTTATGGACCACCAGTTGTTCTGGACCACCAGTTGTGCTCTCTACACCCAAATATATTGAAATTGCTAGAGATTGTGGAAGCCATAGGCATCTCACATGACTCAGTGGTTTAAATTCTGAATAATCAATTGATATGCGAAAATTTTCGGTATGATGATTGTCGCTTTTGCTCACAATAGGGTACACAAAATGGTATACACATGTTAAGTTTTCGTAACAGAAATGCTCCCCCTTTCTTGTTTCCAAACCTGAAGAAATATCTAGGCGGAAAGAGATTTGATACCACCGATTGTAGCCCCTTAAAATAGATCACCCCCTCAGAGTAGGTCAGCCAATATTGCTGATATTTTAGAAATAAATTTCAATAAATAAAAAGAACAAATAAAATATCAAAAAATAATTTTTAGTGATCTTTTTAAACAATATGAGGCACGAGGAGACCTACTTTGAGAGGCTAAGCACTAGCCCCCATTAACGCTTGGTAACTAAAGAAACGTAAATCATCTCCAACAGTTCACGAGATACTGCGCTCACAAAATCACAAGCAATTGAAAATTTTCAATCACAAATCAGGCGAACAAATCATTCAGTGGCCAGCTTAAGAGAGCTATTTTCGGCTGTGCCGAATCTTACATACCCTTCCCCAATTTATACTTTAAAATAAAAATTTTAAAAATTTTTAGGTAAACAAAATTTAAATTTATTGTTTTTAATTTTTTTTATGAAGTGTTTTTATAATTTTTAAATTTATTGGTGAAAAAAAATTTATGAAAAAACAAATTTTGGGTGAAAAAAAATTCGGGTTAAAAAATATTTTTCCCGACTTTGTCACATTGTAGGTCGAACTTACTATAGCTTTATAGACATCGTGCAATTAGATATCCATCTTATCTATATTAATGACTTAGTAATGCAGATATATATCAAAAATAGGCCAAAAATCAAGGTTGTCCCGGTTTTTTTTCTATCTCAGCCATTTGTGGTCCGAATGGACGAAGCCGGGAGCTTGCTCGATATATTGATGTATCAATCATGTTTGTAAGTTATTTGCGTGCCACGGAAATTTGAGTTCAACATACCGCCCGACATGGCTATATTGACTCCGCTATTTATAACGATCCAGAATATATTTACATACTTTGTGGGGTCGCAAATGAAAAATGAAGAAATTACATACGGAATGACAGACTTATATATACCCTTGCTACTCATGGTGAAGTGTATAAAAAAACGTTTCTTAACCACTGTGAGAAGTTGGACAAAGTGCACCATAGAGCTCAAAGGAGACTATGTTGAAAAATTCATTAAAAAAGACACGGAATATAAAGATAAACAAGTAAGAATGTATGGTCGGTCAAGCCCGACCATATAATACCCTACACTAAGTAAAAGAGCAGAAACATTTTTCTTTTAAAATTTCAATAATTTATATTTTTGAGTGATTTTTGGAAGTGGGTCTTATATGGGGGATATGACCAATTATGGACCGATCACCATGAAAGTATGTCGTGTGATTTATGTCTATATGAAAGTTATTTATGTTGAATTTTTAAGAGACTTATGCACGTTAAAGTGATAAATTAAACATTTATGACCGATAAAGTACAATTTCGGATGGACATTTGTATGAGGGCTAGATGAAATAATGGACGGATTTCAGCCAGTTTGAATATGCTGGTGCTTGGGTCGAAAAAGTAATATGTACCAAATTTTATCGAAATATCTTCAAAATTGCGACCTGTACTCTGCGCACAAGGTTTACATGGACAGCCAGCCAGCCAACCAGACGGACAGACGGACATCGTTTAATCGACTTAGAAAGTGATTCAAGTCGATCGGTATACTTTAAGGTGGGTGTTAGACTAATATTTTTGGGCGTTACAAACACCTGCACAAACGCATAATAAACTCCCCACTATGGTGGGGATTTCGACCGATTTTGATGAAATTTTCAGGGAATCTTCAGAATTGCCCAGCAGGTAACACTGTATAGTCAGGTTTTTGATATTCGGTCTGTGGGCAGAGGGGCGTGTAAAAATCAAATTTTGTACATTATACCGCTAATGCCCTATCTATATTAGGGTGGCCCTTAATAAACGAAAGTTGGATTTTGGCCATTTTCGCCCCGCAGTTTGGTGAACATTAGTAAAAAAATCATCCTGAAAAAATTTTCGGTAAATCGGTTGGGGTTAAGGGTTAAGAATCTACAAGGGGAAAAAATGCATTTTTTTTCAGTTTTTGTAAAAATTTTTCCATTAAAAAATTACTTTTGCAATTTAATTTAAAAGAATCGAAATGTGTACGTAATTGTCGTTCTAATGAGACATAAAAAACCGAAATTGATCAAAAAATGTTAAAGTTATTAAAAATTCGCCAGGCCATTAACGTGTCTTAGGCAAATAGAACAAGAAATGTGGGAACAAAATTAACATATTTTGATAAATATTAAAATAAAAGCTAATTTTTACTTAAAATGTATCCATAGTTACTTGTATACGAGTTTTTATCTTCGTAGAATACCGTTAACCTATTCGCAGGTATGACCAACAAAATAAAATTTTTTTAACGCCAGTTTCAAAACTCCATTTTCAAATTTTTAAAAATTTTGTTAAACAAATTTCAGAATTCTTTGATCATCTCATTGGGATTTATTGAGAACATAATAGGGAATAAAAATATGAAAAAATTATGAAAATATCTCTTACAGTTTTTCCGGAGCTGCAATTTAAATTTTGAAATTTTCGAGAAAAACCAATTATATGGCCATTTTTTGGCGAATGTGCTCTACTTCATTACTCTTATGAATTTTAAGTAAAACCTATTCAGAATATTATAGCCCAAATAATTATAAATAGACCCTGAAAGTTTTATTAAAATTGGAAAACTTTAAACCTTAAATTGTGAAGGTCAAATGTCAAATTTTTCAATATTTGGAATTTCTAATTTAAAGATAGCGGAATGTTATTAATTTTTGGGTCGATTTTAATGAAACTTAATATTAACTTGAAAAAACAGCTGGACCGATTTTGATGCAATTTTCAGGGAATCTTCAGAAAAGCCCAACGGTTATCACTGTTAAGACAGATTTTTTATATTCGGTGTGTGAGCGGAGGGGTCCAATTTTTACATTATACCGCTAATGCCCTATATTTTGTATGGACTCAAAAATGGCTGGACCGATTTTGATGATATTTTCACGGAGTCTTCAGAAAAGACTTTTGGGTAACAGAGTAAAGTCAGATTTTAATTTTTGGTCTGCAGGTGCATGAATCAGAAATTTTCATACTGAATTTTTGAATTCATTGGAACCAGCCGAAATGCCACTACATGTATTAACATTGAAGGTTGGTTCACCGACTTTGTCCGACACTATAAATTAAAATCGAGATCGATATGCAATATAAAACAGATGTTTTCTAAATGACAGCAACGCGGACCGGGTTCAGCTAGTCTTTTATAAAAGAACGTTTCTATGGCCGAAAAAAATGTACGTACAAAATTTGATCGAAATATCTTCAAAATTGCGTCCCGTATTTTGTTCAAAAGGTTTACATGAATAATAATAATAGCCATAATAATCGACTCAGAAAGTGATTCTGATAAACTCGTTGGGCGTTACAAGCATCAGAACAAATGCATAATACCATCCCTAATATGGTGATGTAGGATATAATAACAATCTAAAGCAAAGAATAGTGTTTTATATTTTATCATGCGTAAATTTCAATTAAACTATTGTATCAAATTGCATTTTCATACAAATGATCCTCAGAGTAACAGTAACCATAAAAAACATCCATTGTTCTAGTAGTACCTTTCGGTTTTCACAACCAACGAGTCTGGAAATACACAACTTCTATATATATTCTTGTGTAAGCATACCTAGGGTACTTTTTTGTTCATCTAAATTAATGAATTAGAGCACAAATGTTCATCAATGATGTAAGAATCCAGAAAAAAGAAAGACATTTAGTGATTCTAAATTATTAAAGCTACAAAGTCTTTCGAAAGTTGTGAATAATATAAATGTTATTATAAACTTTATTATTTTGAAAACTTTTCTAAAAGTTCTAGTTCTTCACATAAGTTACAAATTCAAAGAATTGTTGAAATACAAACTAAAATTAATTTAATATTAAAATAAATTCATAATAATTTACTTATTTTTCATATTATCTTAAGCAAAATTGTATTGTACATTTTACAAATCGTATGCTGACCATTTATTTACCCATCTTTTAAATTAAATTTGAATTGTTTCACTCACCATCTTTCAAATTTCCACTAGTATCTACCAGCAAAACTTATAGAATAACTAAAATGCACATACTTATACATGATTTTAATACAAAAATAATACGTTTTAATTTAAAGATAAACTTTGTTTTAAGATAAAGTTCCTATTTTCTTTCTTCGTATTTCTCTGCTCAGCTCAGCTCTGCTCTACACTTAACTTTAGTTCTGTTTTCATTTTGTTTTTAATTTTCTTAGCTTTATTTACAGTGCGGGTATTATTTTCAACTTTTCAACAAAGAAAAACTTTGTTTGTTTGGTAAAAATACAGAAAACTTTAACTGTCAATAACTCTGTGACTGGCAGTGGAGGAAGTGGCGGACACAAGGAAAAACTTTTTTTCTTTTTCTGTTAACCAACAACTCAAGCTAAATCAAAGTTAAGAAATACATAGTATGTAGGTATATATTAACTTAGTTGGTGGGCAGACAGGGTGTGATTGTTGGTGATATTATAATATTAGAAATACTATTCAGAAATTTCATAAAAATTAAGTATAAAATCGGGTCCTTGTTTCTGTGTGTGTAAAACACTATCACGTCAAAAATATAAATTTTAACTTAATGAGATTCTTATAAAATGTTGATCATAGTTCTAAGCAGTTGGTTATTGAAAATTACCAAAATGTATTCCGTCGAGAAAAAGTTATCACTCAAAATGTAGATCATAAAATTTTAATATCTGTATTTTTTATACCTTTAAGGAACAAGCAGCAATGTGTGGACAGCAGAGTTGAAGCTGGTATTATATGTCTTATACTAGTTTTATAAGAAGGGGATATATAAAATTCATTATAGCTGAATAAAACATAACAAGTTTTTCAAACAATTTTCTATCAAATTGAAAAAATAAATACTATTCTTATAATATACCCTATTTAAATATATCTATATATATAGTCAAGAGAAACGTTACTGACTATTTCAAAATCGCTCAGAACAAACGACAGATAGAGAAATTAAATTTGTTCTATAGGATCCGTTCAATGGGTAAATTCCGTAGCCTTATATCTCCTAACTAATACAAATATAAGGGTTAAATAGGGGATAGAGTCAATTATGATCCTTTAAAAAGTAAGGTTCATATAAATCTTATTTATGTAAAATTGCATCACGATATTAATTATTATAAGACAATTATGAATTTTCATGTAATTTTTATGGGGACAAATACTGCCCGATTATCACCATACCTTACATCATAATTTCAGAGTACTAAGGACTAATTTGTGCAAAATTTGATCAGGATTCCTCATAAGCAAAGTAATTAAGACTAGTGGAGACATTTCTATGGGGGCTAGGTGATATCATGTACGGATATTTCCCATTTTGAATGCCACATAAATCTTATCAACAGAGTATATGTGGAAAATTTGAGCCAGATAGATCCTTTCGTTTGGACCTTATTGTGTTTTCAGCAGACAGACAGCCGGTCAAACAAACAGAGGGACTAAGTTAGATCGTCTTAGAGTCGTATGAGGACCTAGAATATACATACTTATGTGGGTCTGCGAAAAATATAATGATGTAATACAAACGGAATGACAAAATCAATATACCCTCATATTTTTGATGATGTGTATATAAAAGTTAACACCTTCATCTACATAAAAAAAGTGGACAGTTGATTGGTAGTGTTTTGAAAGTTGAAAATTTCGAGAGAGAAAACGGGTGTAGACTATATTTTGTAGACTATTTGAAGCGATGCACATTGAAATACAGTTTAAGTCATATCCTTAACATCTCAATATGAAGTTGGAACTTTTTCGAAATTCGAACTTTTAATGTTTAAAAATTTAATTTATTTTTGGTAGTTTAAAGAGAGAACAAATAGTACATTTTCATTGTACAAATGGTACCTTTTGATTATTTTATAATAATTGGCATAGACAAATTTTGTACCATACGTATTGAAACCGAGAGACCATGAAAGAGATTTCGCTATAATAGAATCATTACCTGCGATGAAAAATGGATCCATTACGATAACCCGAAGCGTAAGAGATCCTACGCGAAGACCGGATAACTAGCCGAATCGATACCAAAGCCAAATATAATATTCTGTATTTGGTGAGAAAAAAGGGTCCTATATATTACGAGCTGCTTAAATTTGGCCAGACAATCACAGTTAATCTGCAATGAACACAACATATACGTTTGAAGCAAAAATTGGCCAAAAAAACGCACAGAATATGAGGCCATCCACGAAACAGAAATAGTCCATTATGACAACGCTCGGCCACATTTTGCAATACCAGTTAAAAACTATTTAGAAAAAAGTGGCTGGGAAGTTTGTCCTCATCCGCTTTATAGTCCAGACCTTGCCTCTTTCTAATACTATTTGTTTCGATCGAAGCAGAAAGCTCTCTCTTGGATACGTTTCACTTTGAACCAGAGAATCTGATATTGGCTTAATTCGTTCTTGGCCTCAAAATATGAGCAGTTCTTTTGGCTCGAAATCCATGCCAGAAAGATGGGAAAGATAATAGCTGATAATGGTCAATACTTTGAAAAAATTTGCATTGTACAAATGTTTCAAAATAAATGTTAAAAATTTTAAAAACTCTATGGTTTGCTAATAAAAATATCTTTTGAACATTTTATAGTAATCATCCTAGAAACATGAAATCAAGCATATGTGGTTCTAAGTGAATAATAATCCAAAGAGGTTGATTTTCAGTACTTTTTTCATGCTTCATGCTACTTTTTCTAATGGTACTTTTAGATTTTTCTATATATGTAATGTGAATTTTATATTATGAGGAACCGAGATTTTTATCATCATTTTATGCATATGACTCTAAGTAAACTAGATACTTATTCTTATTCTTAATGGCACATTTTCAATTTATGAATCTACAAACGGGAAATTAGGTACTTATGAAACTAAGTAAAATATAAACATACAAAAGGTAAGTCGCGCCACTTTTTCTTAAATCTAATAGTACTCTTTTAATTCTGAACATATTTGGACTTATGCCGGTTTCATTTAAATTTCATATGAAAAATAAATTTTTTGTTGAAAATAATGTAGTCACAGATTATTGACCTTTTTCCATTTCGACCACTATTTGCCGATTTATAGCCACGTTTATATTTAAATTGCATATGAAAAATTGATTTTGAAATGAAAATATCGCTGATCACAGATTAACGACGATTCACCAATTGAACCGCTATTTACCGACTTATAGCCACTTTTAGGGCACTGCTACATGTTCAATATATATTTACCGAGATCCAGTATCGCGATATTTATTGAACGTGTAGCATGCAGTATTGATGGTTCGCGATCCAAATTGCAGAATAACCTAATTTTGTGTGATCCATTATAATGGATCGCGATCCAAATATCACAATATATATTGAACATGTAGCAGTGCCCTTAGTTTTACTTCATTATCGTTATTGTTCCATTTGGAACACTATTTGCCGATTTATAGCTAAGTTTACATATTAATTAATTTTCATATGAAATACTAATTTATAGTTGAAAATAAAGTAATCAGAGAAACATATTATTGACCTGTAATGCGATTCACTAACTTTTAACGAACCGACAATCGTAATGTTTATCGACATAAATAATCGCTTGCAGTAACGATAGTGTGATTCAGTAATTTATTTTTAACGATTGTTTAAGATATGACATCTTTGTCTACAAAATATCAAAATAAGCGAAAAGTAGAAAACCATTATTTGACACATAATGAAATAATTAACCAGTGGTGTAGTGAGTACAACGTTGACTAGCAATCGGAAGGTTGTTGGTTCGACACTTGGCTGCGACTTACTTTTTTTTATTTATTTTTTTTAGTAAATACATAATTTTATAAATAATTCTACTAGCAAAATAACTTATTTCAGTCCAAAATGTAAAGGATTACTTTTGGGACATCGGGAACAAAAAAAAGTACTTCTTCCAGGTGAATAATTAGTAGTATAATCTTCAAATTTCCCTATTTTTCAGCTTATTTTTTATATTTTATTGTAAATATTAATAAGTTAAGTAAATAAAATTGTGTTTCCATTATTTTTACGATAGTTCCAGCTACAAAAGATGAAGATGACGAAGAAAAAATTGCAAATACCCTTATCGATTAAATAAACACCACTTAAATTATTGTCGCTAACATAACGAAAAAAAAACTGCTTTAAGTAACAGCTGACTTCAACCGACAGCGAATGTCGTTAAAAATGTTACTGAATAGCTAATTCGATAAACTGTCGCTATATTTATTTTAACGATACGATTATCTTTATAAAAGTTAGTGAATCGCACTACTGATTGATCACAGATTATTCATCATCATTTTTCTATTTAGACCACAATTTACCAATTTATATCCAGGTTTATATTTCAGTTCATTTTCATTTTCATTTTACTAAGATTGGCCGCGGCGAAGCTCACCGGGTTAGCTAGTGTTTATATACATAAATGTCTTTGGTTTCAACGTATTATTTTATTATCGATAAATTCCAACTGTCCAAAGTTTTAGTTATATGAGAATATACAAATAATAAAAACAACAACAATAATAGCACAACAGAAAACAACTTACAACAATTCTATATTTGATATGGTACGAGTATTTTCGTGCAGATAAATTAAACTAAAATCCTAAGGAAATTCAATAATACAATTTATTGATAGAGTTGGTATTAGAATTGTAAACAATTTCAAAATAATTCTACTTACACAAACACACATACATACAAACATGCATTCATACATAGATATGTAAGTGTGTGTGTTGGCATGCAAAGTTATGTAGAAATAAATACACAGCCATAATTTATATTAGACACTGTCACACACATGCAGAAAATGTGTACATCCTGTTTGCTGTCAGAAATCATTAGCAAGTATAAAGTTTTTACTAGTAAACTACAGAGATACACACACATAGTACATACGCACATACATAATTGGAGTTGTAGTTGTATGTATTTAGGTACTTAGTTGTACAATCCAACCAACATGTGTGTTAGTGTTATGCAGAAATATTATAATATCCCTGCTTATGTATCTGTGTGTGTTTATGTGTATGGCATGTTATAATTATTGAAACATGCGAGTTTGTGTTTATGTTATCTAAAAAATATTATCATTTTCATGTTACACATATAAAATCATGTTCATTAGGATGAGCAAATAAAAGATTTTTTCAAATAAATTAAAATTTTGGTTTGTTTCCATTTTTCCCATTGTCTTGTTTTCCGATTCAGAAAATTCACCTCTTGAATGTCGTGAAAAAAACTGCAAAACTTTATAATGTTGTGCATAAGACAAGAAACAAAAAATTCGTTAAAAAAATCAATTTTTGAACTTTAAATATGCAAAAAAACACTACCCAAAAAATTCAAACTTGAAACAGAATAGCGAGTCACATTATCGTTTTTCATCGGCCAAAACTCTGTAATTTTTGAACCGATAGAGATATTTTAGAAATTTTTTTTGATGAACAGATAACTTCTTCTTCGATTCAGCAGTTGTTGAGCAATTTAAGGTTAAAGTTGAACTTTTAATTTTTTATATGAAAATGCGGATTTTTTTATTTTTATAAAAAAGTTGTAAGCAGATCAAAACAAGAAAAAAAGTATGTTCGGCCAAGCTCGATCATATAATACCCTACACTATAATTTATTTTCGTGAATGATTTTCGGAAGAGGGCATTAAATGGGTGATATGACTAATTATGGACCTATCGCCATGAAATTAGGTCGTGTGATTTATGTCTATATGGAAGTTATTTGTGTTGAAGTTTTTGTTTATACCAACATTTTTAAAAGATTTATGCTCGTTACAGTGATTCTCGGAAGCGGGTCTTATATGGGAGCTATGAATAATTATGGACCGATCGCAATGAAATTAGGTCGTGTGATTTATGTCTATATATTGCCCCAGGAAAAAAAAAAATAGAAAAAAATTTGGGAGAAATTTCATTCAAATGAAAAAAGTGTTCAACAAACAGGTCAAAACAGGTCAATAAGTATATATAGGCTCAAAGAGGACACTTTGGCCCTTGTCCTGGTGGTAAAATTAGTTTAACCCCTTTTGACACTAAGCACTTTTATTCCACTGAAATTCAAATTTGACTAAAATATAGTACCTGAGAAAAAAATTAATAATAAACATCAGGTATAAACGGAACAGTGGCCAGTTCTTAAAGACTATTATCCTACCAACATAACACAAAAAAAATCATCCAATTATCGATAATAGTTTGCGAGTAATGATAATTTACTTCTGATCAAATTTACAAAAATCACATTTTTTATAAAATGATATAAAATATTTGACTTTAACAGCATGCCACTCACACAATTGACAATATTTTTTATCCAATTTTTTGGCTACCTTAGTTTCAATGTGTTCACTATTGAATGGCATTAAAATTTTTGAAATCGGAGTTAACAAAAAGTTGGACTTTTGGCCGATGAAATTGAGATATGAGCCACCGAAACAGCATGTTGAGTAGATCAGTTTTGTAGAATAAACTTATAGTCCAGCTGGTCTCCGGGTTTTTTTTACAGTGGATCAAGGTTTTAATTTTTTGATCGAAGAGAGCATTATACTAAATGAAAAAAAAAATGTAGAAAGTTAATTTCTGAGGGAACTTTATAAGTATAATTTTTGTGAAGATTTTAACCCTATAGCTCATATCTTTAGGGGTCAATTTGACATTTATTTTTTCGAGAAAATCAAAAAATGTCCTTTCAAAAAGTCTAAATTCAAAACTGCAACTCTATCGCAAACTCTCTTTGCGCATGTCGAATTTAATTGAAATCGGACTAACCGTTTAGAAGATACAGATTTATTTTCTTTTTTTTTATACCACTCTGCGTTGGATTTTTTTTGCTCGCAACTGTATCTAAAAAACGAAAAAATCGAGATCTTATTTACAGGACTATTTACATTTTAAATTTCAGCTCATTTGGATCAAAAATGGATTTTTGGCGATTTTTTTAAAAATGTTAAACCCAAGGAGGCGTCTATTCTTGCTCATTATTACAACTTAGGTATCTTTTTTTAAATTTTCGGGCAGAATATTTAATTCCTTAAATGTTCGTTTTGAAATAATTTTTTTTTTGATTTTCTTGAAAAAAGGGCCAAATTGACCCCTAAATATATGAGCTAGAGGGTTAAGATCTTCCACAAAAATTATTCCTATAATTTTTTCCTTTCATCCCTTTCATCAAAAAATTAAAACTTTGAAAAAAAAAACTCAGACCAGCTTGACTATAAGTTTGTTCTACAAAAGCTATCTGCTCAACATGCCCTTTCAGAATTATAGGGTCACTATTCTGTTTCAACAAAAAAGTCTCAATTTGTTGTACAGTGTAATTACTGAATGGCAAAATGTTTGCAAAAGATGTTATAATAAGAATTTAACATTAACATTCTAATATTTTACACAACGCATTTCTACAATACATAGAACAAATCTAGGGGGAAGATGGCCAAAATTAGCAATTTAATTTTCAGTAGCATTCTAATATACATATTTTAGATTAATTCACTGAAATTGATTGTTTGGGCAAACAATTCTACATATACGCTTTCTATTTTCATAATTTCCAGTTTAGTTAAGAATATCTACAAAATTGTTTGGCCTACAAATGAGGACATCCTAATATATATACAATATCATACATATATATTAAAGAAATTTGTATGTATGTGTATTTGTATATATGTATGTATGTGTTTATGTATTTATATAAAGGAATGTTGGTATATGTTTATGCAGCACTTTGTATTTGAGCATGTGTCACATGACTGCACAACTTAACAGTTAATTGTTCAAAACTTTGTCGTTACTCTTACAATGTACAGATACATATGTATATACACACACATACATGTATATAGTTACTAAATACAAAAACAACATATTGTTGTATACATATGAACATTGCAGTGTATTGTTTTTGTGTTATAATTCACTCTACTTTATGCAATGATAAATTTGGTAATATGTTTGTTATTCGAAATTTTATAATTAGTAAGAACTACTTACCATTACTATCATTACATGGTAAAATACTTTAACTCGCTTTTGAAAAGTATCCATTAAAATTTTTGAAAACTAAAGGTAAAGTGATTTTCAAAATATCCCTCGTAATATCAACTTTGTGTCTGAATTTTGGTATATTTCATAGTGGATTATATTTAACTTAAAACAAGAAAATATAAAAAAACTAGTTTTAAGATATGTTATATTAGGGTATTCGAATAATTCGATTTTTCGCTTGTTCAAATAAAACGAATAATTCGAATAAGAGATTTTAACTTGTTCGAATAATTCGATCACACGTTTAAAATTAATGGAATTATACGAATAATTTAATTTTTTTTTTAAAAAGTAAAGAATGTAGTTTTGATGTCGGTTTTCTAATATTTTATTGTCAATGAAAAACAAAAAATAACGTTAAAGTTAACAATTCAAGTACTGATATGTTAAAAAACATTCGAAAACAAAGTCCATTATTAAATTTTCAATAGAAATATTCTGATCAGTTTAACTCTCGAACAATCTACAAAACAATTGACTAGCAAACCATTTAGTTTCCGTTTTGGAGCTATGCTTTAAAAAATTTAAGCTAGTTGGACATGATCCTGAATTCAAATACAATATAAACTTATTAAGAACTCTTTTATGTCGTTCATTAATTCGGGTTTTAAATTGAATAACTAATTATTTAGTAAATTAATTATTCACTTTTTCTAAATTATTTATAACAAATTGTATTATACATCAAGCTCTATCAACGTTGCCGAATCTTTGCTTAATAAAGTGGTCTTGGTGAATTACACAATAAAGGAAATCTGTCCAAAGTTTGATATCATTGTCAGTGAACGTGGCTAATTTAAAGTGCATGATTGACGCATTTACAAATATGCAAAAAGTTTATTACCATGTCAGACAAATTTCTTCAACGATGTTCAAAATCATGTATAAGACGAACTCCTTGCTTTTCTTGCAACAACACGTTAGTTAGCAATATTTGTGTTTATCATTTGATTTATTAAATATTTTGCAACACTTACGTACTTACGTAATCATTATAAATGTCATCCTCAATATCACTTTCGACGACTGTTTCAAAATCACATTCTCCATCACATTCAACTCCAGTTTAATCTAAGTTAATATTTTGATTATTAATTGCGATTTTTTAATATTTCGCCAGCTAAATAAGAAATATTTTATTTCATTGGTTCAAGTCCTAAGTTAAAAATTTTGAAAGATTTATTTTTAGAATTGTAACTTCTTGCTGTAATATTTATATATTTATAGAAGGAGCTATCGGAACACTCATATACAGTGATCGAAAGTCCCTTTGTCTTCAGTTATTTGCCGAATTTCAGAAACAATACAACTTTTGTGAGTCATTATTACTTATTTAAATTTGAAATTATGAAAAATTTTAAGCAATTTAATAAATTTAGTCCCGAATTTTGTAAATCACATCACCAAAGTGATTTTTATATGAAAAGCAAAAACAAAATTTCAAAAATTTTAAAAATTTGTTTTTGTTTTATATGCAAATTCTTAACAGAACAAACGCTCCAAAATTCAAGCGTTGATTTTCAAATATATGTCAAATTAAATTTGTTCGAATAATTATTCGTAAGAAATTATTCGATTAATCGAACGATCAATAGTCGAATGAATACCGGGGTATATATGTTTTATAGTATTGCTATTATTTTCTCTAGTTATGACTATCCTTAGAAGTTGTAATGTATCCCAAGTCGAGACACAAAAGTATCCATTATAAAAAATAAATACAACAAAAAGTTATGAATTCTCAGAAAGTTTCAAGCGCCTACATATAGAGTAAATTCCAATTAAATTTCAAAAAGTTACCCGGGTACCCTGTCACACACATAAGGGTTAATAAACAAAAAATATAATTTTTTATAAACTTGAGTACTAGATTTTTGTATGGGCACTAGTGCTTATACTTTATATGAATTAAGTAAATATTACGTATATGTTCAGTATAACAATGTTTTCTACTATAGTAGCAAAATTTTTTTTTTCTTATTTTAAAATTTTTTTAATTTGAATATATATCATTTATAACATCCAATTGTATAAAAAAATCATTATAATGTCATTACAAGATTATTTTAAAAGCATGAAGCGATAAAAGGTAGCATATATAGTAATACGGTCATTTCAAACGCATTCACCTAGGTCAACTTTGAATGCCTCTGGCCAAAAAAGTAATAAAGATATAAGCCTAATACCTTTGGTACATGATAATTAGACTGTTTGTTACAAACTGTGTAAAAATCAGGTAGATCAGAAGACATGAAAAAAATTAATTAATGCCGCCCTTGAACCACTGTGTACCGCCTTCAATTTTGTTAAAAGCATATAAATACTTCATGTAGCCTATTTAAAAGTCGTTTCTTACCACCACCAACTCTGCCATTTTTTTGAACTCCACACATACTCATACGCACAGCTATCCCCATGTAGCATGTATGTATCTATGTATGTACTTGCAAAGTACATATGTTTTTAATGTAATTAATTCCACTAAATGTTAAGTAAAGTTATTTAAATAAAAAAAAAAGAAATAAACGACAATAACAAAAACAAAATAAAAGTTTTTCCTTTATGTGTTTAAAATTGCATCAACGTGTCATCTGTGTCATATTGTCGGATTGAATGAAATGTTGAAGTGAAAAAAAAGTGTGGCAAAATATCATAAATTTCCCGTTGACAAAATATGAAAATACAAAGAATAAAAACACTGGAAAATTTATTATTAAATAAATATTAAATAAAAACTGACGTTCAATAATATCCTTGAACAAAATTATGACATATTGCATACTTAATTATTTGTGAAAATAACAAAATGAAATATAATTTTAATATGCCAGGGCATTTAAAATGTATTTTATTTAAGTTGTTCCAAGAATACAACGTATATGTATGTACACAAAGTGAACCATATACATATATTGATTTAAAATTATTTACTATTACTTATGTACATATTTGGAGTCACTACTTCAGGTCTATTTTATTAAAGGTTTATAAAACAGAATTACCATAAAAAATTTGTTTTATAAACCAGTAATAAGTTTAAAAATTGGTTATGAATAAGGGGGTTATCATAAAATAATATATCCATAGAAGCGTTACTGAGAGGGAAAAAACCTATGTAAGTCTGTTGTCAAAAACCTAAGTCGTGAGAATGTATTAGTACATAGTTTTGCTTTACTTATTTAATGTGAAAAAAAGTGAGGCCGATTACTCACCATAGCTTATGGTGAATGTGTTCCATCGGTTTCAACATGAGAGAGATGGTTTTTGCGGTTCAGAAGTGGTAATTTTGACACGGAAGTCAATGATCGTCCAGGCCAGCCACAAACGTTTGAAGACCAAGAATTGTGGGAATTACTCCATGAAGATTGTTGTCAAACTAAACAAGAGCTTGCAAAATCATTGGGAAGCCAATAAAGCAACAATTTCAAAACGTCTGCAAGCAGCAGGATTGATCCAAAAGTAGAGAAATTGGGTACCATACGAATTGAAGCCGATAGACCTTGAAACACGATTTTGCATGTCGGAGGTGATGCATGAACTCTATAAATGAAAATAATTTATGCACTGAAACATTACTTTCAATGAAATATGGATGCACTACGACAACCCGAAGAGTAAGATATCATATGTGAAGCCACGTCAAAAGGCCGAATATATCAATGTCGCTAACGTAATGTTCTGTATTTCAGGTTCCTATCTATTATAAGAATTATGCTGAAATCTGGCCATACTATCACAAGGAAACTGCACCGAATGCAACTCATTCGTTTGACGCGACCATTGGCCGAAAAAGCCTAGAATATGCGGCCAGACATGAAACTGTAATATTTCATCATCATAACACTCGACCAAATGTTGAAATTCTTGTTAAAAACCATTTAGAATGAAGTGGTTGGGAAGTTTTGTCTCACCCAGTTGAGCTGTTCTTCTGGCTCGGAATCCATGTGTTGCCACAAATATGGGAAAAGGTCATAGCTTAGAATGGAAAATAGTTTGAATAAATTTATATTGAGCACATGTTTCAAAATAAAAGCTAAAAATTTTAAAAAATTCCCGAGTTTTTTAGTCATACACCCAATAATATGTTTTATATACCAAAAAAGATTAAGCTACTGGAAGATGGCGCTATGTATAAATAGTGACAGAAGTTGCAAACGGTAGTTTATTATAGGCGCTGTTAGAGTTAACATCAACTGCATTCTTGTACATTAGATACCAAGGGTGTCATTTAAGTGTGTGTATTTCTGTGAATTATAGGCGTGTATAAAAACATTGAGTGACTAATTAAACTGTTGTTGTGTAGATTTGAATAAATTAAGAGTTGTTACAATTTAAAACTACTAAACTGCTTTTATTTGCAATCAAAAGTATCCGGTTTATTGAATGGAAATAAACCACCGTTTTTAAAAGGTAAAAACATAACAATATAATAAATTGGATCTAGATCAACAATTTGGCATAGTTTCTCATTTTTCATATAACCGTGGAAACCCATGAGGTCCTCGTTCGATAATTAAACTCAACTACACTTTCTCTATAGCTATGAGGAATTTTATTAAAATCGGACTATCCATTTACACTTTTTTCAGTTCCACCACTGTGCGCCAAATGAGGCCACTAAGTTCGAATCACTGCAAAGAAAAGGGAGAAGGTAAATAACCTGCAGCTAAGAACATTTATTTAAATTCTGACTCAGAGTTAACAAGACATGATGGCGATCTATATGAAACCGTCTTAGTAGCATAAACGATAATGTCGCTACTTCGGTGAGGTACTTTACAGTTACTGGGGATATCAACAGCAGATCTATTATTTTGAATATCATCATAATAAGTAGATATAGTGTTCTTTCAAGAACCAGACTGTATGCTGAGAATTTATATTTTTGAGAAAATCCCCACTAATGGCGAACATACATCTAGAACAAGACATATTATTTTCTTAGTGTTCAATATCAGTGGCAGAGATAAGGTCAGAAAAAGTCCGTGAATATTAGAGTGGCTTTTATATCAGCTCATTGTATAATCATATAACCAACATTTTAAAAAATAATACCTAAAAAAAAGATTTTTTTTTATATTATTTAAGTCCTCCCTAATACACATGTATTTAAAAGCCTTTATTAAAAAATCCTAAATTCCCATAACAACCCGATAACATTTGCTCATACACCTTTAATAGTATTAAATGAACATTTATATAGAGAAAAAACACAAATAAATTGTATTAATTTCTGAGCTAAACTTTCTAACACACTTATTTATATTATAAATCTGCTTTTTGTTTCCCTTTATGAGCGCTTTTTGTATTTTATTTCAACAAGGTATTTCTAACGTTTTTGTTTGGCAAATATGATGAAAAAGTAAAACAAAAATTTTTCCAAAAAAAAAATATAAATAAAACAAAACATAATTGAAAAAGTTTCATTCATTTTGGAGATACATTTAGCAACCAAAAAAATAAAAGCATAACAAAAAACTAAATAAAACTCAGTGAAATAAAATATCAAATGCTTTAAGTTTTTTATTAATTTTTTTTTTGCAGATTCGTTTTATTTTAGAGCACTTTGTTTTATATTTTATTATATTGTTTATACATATACGAGAGAGCCTTATTTTTGCAAACAAAACAACTTAACTAAACTATAGCAATCAAATCAAAGCAAAAAATAAAAAATAAATACTTTAGAATGCAAAATAGACCCACTGGTAAAATTTCTCTGTTTAACTAAAGTACTTTAAAAATATTTGAACAGAGGAACAGAGCAATTTTCTCTTTCTTGTTGTTCTTGCTGCTGGTTTAAAGTTCTTTTATTTTTTTTTTTTTTTTTGAAACAACTTTTTGGATTGTGTAGGGAAATACTTCAAAAAGAAAACAACCAAAAAGTGCCAAGTGTATGTATGAATATTGAAAGAAAAAAAAAGTTTTTTAACTCCAATAAAAAATAAGAAGTTTTCTAAAGCCTTTAATACGGTTTAGCTAAAGAGCCAAAACTCCTACAAGACACACTTTTGTGTATTTTTTTGTTCACCAGTGTTTAAGGTATTAAATGTTATAATTGAATTAAATGCATTTCGTTTTATGTTGCCAAAGTGTGGGTAACATTTGGTCTCAATGGTGTATACTTAATATATGAAATTGTTAAATATCAAGTATACGTCACTTATGCTAACGACTTGAGTTGATAATATTTTCAGGAATTTTTAATTTTTTTGTGGGAATGAAATCACATTAAACATGAAATATGTTTTCAGTTTATATTTCTTGCAAAATGTCATTTAGATTATTTTGAATTGCTCAATATAAGGAGTGAGATCGAAAAAAACTTAACGCACGTTTTTCCTTAAAACTTTTAACCCAAGTATTATTTGATTTTTTTTGTCAGCTATTATGTTTAATGTCAATAATATTCATTTGTTGTTAATCTGATTAAAATGAGCGACGAGAAAAACGTGCGTACTAAAATTATTAAATATTTTCAACAAACCCCAACTTGGTCCTACTAAACTTTGACCAAACAATCAAAGGTCAGCCGCAAACTGATTCCAATGTCATTAAACAGTATCGGGAGAAGTTGTCCGTTGATAGAAAACCTGTTTCAGGTAGAAGGAATGTTCCACATGATGTTTCTAAAGCCAATAAATAAAAAACATTTTCAAATAAGCTCCCAACACATCCGGTTGGAAAACAGTACGGTTAGGTCAGTACTCGGACTATTTGGTACGAAATGTTAAAGCTACTGCAAGTTTAAAAATATATAAGGCTCAAAAAGCACTTGGTATGTCAAGCAATATGCAGTTGCGGTAAACGAACCCAAACACTTGTTACAAAAACTAAAAAAAAATGTATCATCTGTTTTAGTATATTTTTTATCTAAAAAAATAAATATTTTAAATAAATGGACTTCCATTTTGTGTTAATTTATGCTTTTGTTTTTCGCATACAATAAATTTGTCTCTTAACAATTATCGACTGTTACTTTTAAAGTAATCATAAATAGTAAGTTTTTCTCTAAACTTTTAATGTTTAAATCAAATGCACTTCTTTAGCATCTAGCTGTCCCCTACGAATCTATAAAGGGCATTTATTAAAATTTTATATTATCTTGCAAATAGCTTGAGTTTTAAATTTGATTTTACATCAGTTATTTATTAAACTAATATTTACATATATAATGGTAGGTTTATTCATTTCTGTATAAAAAGTCCTTCAATTAGTTACAAAAGTTTTGACGATTTTTTTAAAATTTTCAATTATATTTTATTTATAATATTTTTGTAAGTTTATAAAATATGTTTCTTATTCACATTCGGTGACATCATTCATGGCCTTCAAATCCATTTCCAGCTTACTGCGAAGGATTTTATAGGACATTCCGCAGCAGTATTTTTAGTAAATTTTGTCAATGTCTTTTAAGTGCTCCTTGTCCAATTCCTAAACATTTCATTGATGAATTCCAGTACTCGATACAATACATGTTCTTTAGTGTTCACAGATCAGTTGATGGTAGTTTCTTCGGATTGACATTTTTCATGCCCAACTTCTCCAATTCCTTGCTACGTTTTATTTCAGATTTCAAATGCTTTTTGAACTCAATTTCACTGTTGATTGCTTTCAAATCTTCGATTGAACATTTTTCCAACTTACGTACGCTTTTCGAAATCAATTTATCGGTAAGAGAAATTTTGGTTTTAGTCAAACGTATGAAACGGGATTCAGTACGGCGTAATTCTTCACGGTAGAGGAACAAAATGTAGTTGAAGGTGGTTTTTGATTTGGATTCCATTTCATTACTATTTTAAAAGTATGTTTGATGTTGTCGCTTGTTTATCTCAATGGAGAATGGTGCTGAAATACACAAACATCGGACTTTAATTACAAGTTATGAAAACATAGTTGCAGGATGCAGCAGGTAGTCAGTCACACACTTTCTCTATTTGTGTGGTACCTATTCACTTGCAGACCTGTTACGTATGCACTCACGAACCCACAGTGGGCTTAAAAATGTTTCGTTTTTAATCCACTTTTTTATTATTTTTTAATCCCTTAGTTTAACTAATATTTTGTTTTAAAATTAATCCATGTTGCTTGTGCTCATTAAATGATGGGTTTTCCCCATTTTTGTGAACATTAGTTTGTCGAACGAATAAGTACATGAGGATAAACGTTAATCCGTTTTTTAAGTGTAGTCGAAATAATTGACTTAACCTAACTTAAAATAAGAACTTGTCTTCACTTTTGTAATATGTTGACAAATATTGTTTTTAATCTGCTGAATCATCTGCAATAATATGTAGAATGATTTACGTGTTTTATGATTTAAGCAGCTTTTGTTACTTTTTTGCCATTAAATGTGTTTTAGAGAATTTTATGTTGATATTTTGATGAAAATCTCATGATTAAAATTTAACATATGTTCTTTGATTTGGTCGGCATTAAAACTTTTTTCTTATTGTGTATCTTGATTTAAACTCACATAAAATGCAAAATAATATACCATAAAAAATTTATTAAGATTTACTACATCATAATACATCTGTACATATGTGTATAAAATTTTAAACTTTTAATTACTGTCAAAACTAACAATGCGATGCCAAAATTTAAAAATAACTTATTATAAAGTGCATGATTTTCTTAAACATAATAATATATATCATTTTAGTAATAAATTAATAAATAGCTTTCTACCTCATGTTTCGCAAGGATTATTTTTAATTTGAATTTAAATTAATAGGAAATAGATATTTTCTATTAGTTTAAAAGCCCTAACAATGTAATTATGTATGGAAAATAACATCGTGCAAATGTCTGCCGCGGCTTTATCTGGTGTATAAGTCAGGCTGAATTTGAAAGATGGCATCGGGTATGTTGGCTCTGAGGGCCGACAAGAAAAAATATAACGGGATTGAATCGCACGATCTCGGTGTCGAGTTCAAATTGACTCCACGTGAGACCATGCCCTCAAATTATTCGTACCTGTTGAAATCCAATTTATGTCATAAAAAGTTGGCCCTTGCAGGTCACAAAGAAATATGGACAGATGACGCCGCCAGCCGAAAATCGACACCAACCATTGACTTTTTCGGGCTGTATTGTACCCTCTTGGATCTATTGTAGATTTGTATCGTCGACAATTTTGTTTATTGGCGTTCATGGTAATTTCCACATATTTATATATCCTGAATAAAGTATATATCCTGAATCGTCTGCCAATAAGCACCTGTTAGTTAACTCCTATCAAAATTTTGACAAGCTGCATCATTTAGTTTGTGTTTGATAGCCATTGATAGTGAATTACATGTTGTCATTACGCATAATTTTTTGCGGAAAAAAACTATCACTCAACCTATGCTTGATAACTACTGCGGTGTTTTACTTTTTCTTTTCGCAATAGAAAAAATTCACGATATGTTATAGGCCGATCAGAGATTGAAAGTGCGAAAGACTGTAGAAGCCATAACCATCTCATATGTCTCAGTGGTTTAAATTTTTAATGAACACTTGGGTATGCTTTCCGCAGGATGTGTGCCACGTTTTCTCACAATCAACTGGGTTCGTGCAATCGTATGTCAACTTTGCAGGAGAGTTTGGGGTTGTTCAACCATGACATGGACTAGTTTTTGCGCCGTTTCGTAGCCATGGACGAAAGGTGGTACCACCACAACACACCAGTGACAAAACACCAGTCAACACAGTGGGATTCTCGGGTTGAATCGGTTATCAAATGCATATTTTGTTGACCTCGACAAATTTGTATTATATAAAAATATAATACAAATCTAGATAGCTTGATTTTAATACTTAATTTAATGAATCAAAATGAAAAATGTTTGTTAAAATTTTTGAAAAAATAATGTGTGAAGTATCATAATTTTTTAGCCGCATTTAGCCCGTCCGATGTGGAACAAATATTTAGCCAAGATAATATTAATAAAATAAATTAAATCGTTTATATAAACAGTAACTTGAAGATGTCTATAAACATACACATACTAATAACGTACGTCACTTAGTATTCGAGATATAGGTTCTACTTCTGCCGTTTCTGTGGTACTATCTTCCAGATTTTCAATAGCAACCGAACCAGAATCATACCTGATATATTATTGTACAATTCATGTTTGCAAGTTATTTATTGTCTTCGGAAAGCTTATTTCAATAGACAGGTGAGCATCTATATATCGACGCCGCTATTTGCACGAATACCGAATATACCTTAAGGGGTCGCAAATAAAAAATATGGAAATAAAAATACAAACAGATTAACAAACATATATCTAGCCTTACAACTCATGGTGGAGAGTATAAAAATATTTAATTTTTGAACACAAATATTAAATAATTCTTAGTATCGAGTCATAACAGCAAAAAAGACGTAAGCGCCAAAAACCAAATCTTACAGGGGAAGATTTTTTTAAATATCCTTGGTTGTAATCTAAGTATTACCGTGAAATTGAGTATGCATGCACTGTTACTTCTTAACTATACATTTTATTTCATATATTTCCAAGATAATGGGTATTTATGTCGCTTACGTCATTTTCGCTGGCAGTTACACCTTTCCAATTTTATTAAAAACACAACTTAATGTTCAAATTTTTTGATTTTGTTCAAATTATATTGGTGTACAAAAATTCAAATTAATGTTTTTAACTTAAAAGGCTAATATTAATTAATTTGTTAAAATTAATAAAGACGTAAGCGCCACTTCATGTTGTTGTTGTTATTTTTCTCTGAAAAAAACGAATTTTTTTTCATCTTTTTGACGATATCAAACAATTTTGCCGATTCAAAGATATTTTTTAATTTGACAATTTTATACCAAAACTATCTGGCAATAGTGCTGCCGATATAATTACGAATCTAGAAAGGCCATTTATTGAAATATTATATCAACTTGCAAAATGTTTGAATTTTAAATTAATTTGACGTGAATTATTTTCTTAATAAATAAAACTACCATTATATAATGGTAGTTTTATTTATATCTACAGAAACCAAAAGTCTTTCAATCGTTTCTTATTTACAAAAGTTTTTTAATTTTTATTTAAATTTTATTTTTATTTATAATACGCTTTTAAGTTTATCAAATGCGTTTCTTATTCAAATTCGGTGACAGCATTCATGCTTATCATGCTCTTCAAAGCCATTCCAAGCTTCTTGCGAAGGATTTTATTAGATATTCCTCCTTGCTGGTCCTTTCTGCAATATTTCTAGTTAATTCTGTTATTGTCCTTTACGAGCTGCTTATCCAATTCCTAAACATTTCATTGATGAATTCCAGTACTCGATACAATACATGTTCTTTAGTGTTCACAGATCCGTTGATGGTAGTTTATTTGGATTGACATTTTTCAAGCCCAGCTTCTCCAATTCCCTGCTACGTTTGATGTCATTTTTCAATTGCTTTTTGAACTCAATTTCACTGTTGATTGCTTTCAAATCTTCGATTGAACATTTTTCCAACTTACGCACGCTTTTGGAAATTAATTTATCGGTAAGAGAAATTTTGGTTTTAGTCAAACGTATGAAACGAGATTCAGTGCGGCGTAATTCTTCACGGTAGAGGAACAAAATGTAATTGAAGGTGGTTTTTGATTTAGAATCCATTTTATCTGGTATTTTAAAAGTGTGATTAATGTTTGATGTTATCGCTTGTTTATCTCAATGGAGAATGATAATGAAATACACAAACTCCGGACTTTAAATACCAATTATGAAAACATAGTTGCAGGTTGCAGCAGGTAGTCAGTCACACACTTTCTCAATTTGTGTGGTACCTATTCACTTACAGACCTGTTACATATACACTCACGAACCTACAGTGGGCTTAAAAATGTTTCGTTTTTAATCCACTTTTTTATTAATATTTTCTAATCCTTTAGTTTAGCTTTACTTTAGAGTTAATCTGTATTGCTTGTGCACATTAAATGATGGGTTTTCCCCGTTTTGTGAATATTCGTTGCAGCATTTGAGCGTACGTGTGTAGGATTAATGTTTATTTTAAGTCCTCATGTACTTAAAATAAACGTTAATCCGCTTTTTAAGTAAAGTTTACCAAAACAAATTAATTGACTTAACCTACATACTTAAACTAAGAACTTGTCTTAATTTCTGTAATAAGTTGACAAATATTGTGTACAAACATTGAGGATAGTTTTTAAGCTGCTGAATCATCTGTAACAAAATGTTGAATGATTTACGTATTTTATGATATACCCAGCTGTTAATGTTTGCAATGAAATGTGTTTTAGAGAATAACATCCTGATCTTTTGATGAAAATGTCATGGATGCTTTAAATTTATCATATGTACGAGTAACACCATTTGGTTGGCATTACACATTTTTTTCTCATTTAAACATCTACTATCAAAAAATAACCAAGTGATAGCTAAAATTAAAAATAACATATCACTAATGATTTTCTCAAACAAAATAATATATACCATTTGAGTAATTAGTTAATAAGTAGCTTTATATATCATTAAGTGCTTCCTTTCTTTTAATTTAAATAAAACATAGTATGTGTGAGATATCATAGATATTTTCTGTTGGTTTGAAAAGCCTATCGATGTTCACCATTACATGAGACGGCCATGCCCTAAAAACTCTCATGTTCTCAAAGAAATATGGACAGATATCGCCGCAAACCAAAAATCGACTTTTTTGTGTTGCATTGGACTCTCTTGGATCTTGACGTACCCTTTCATTCAGAAATAGGCCTCATCGATGAAGATGATTTTTTGATGAAGTTGATTAGTTGTTGAATTATATATCCGTCCATGGTGATTTGCAAGACAATGTAAATATATGCCTATTCGATGTGGCTTACTATTACAATACTACAGTAACTTTGCACCATAAATTTTAATGGTTAAAAAGTATTTTGCTTTTGAATTTCATTGTGGCCGTACAAGCACTAAAGATGCCGAAGGTTCAGGAGGCATCCGAAGCAATTAAAAAAATCACGATATGGTATTGGCCGATCGGAGATTGAAAGTTCGAAAGATTGTGGAAGCCATAGGCATCTCACATGTATGCTTTCCGCAAGATGGCTGCCTGCATTTGCTCATAATCGATTGCGTTCGTGCAATAGTGTGACAACTTAGCAGGAGTGTTTGGCGTTTCGAAGCCGTTTTGTAATTGTGGATGAAACGTGGATCCATCACAACACACCAGAGACCAAACAGTAGCCAGAGACCAAACAAAAAGGTATATTATTTTTTTCGATTTCAAAAATATTGTGCCGATTTCAAGATTTTTAGTCCAATTTTGACCAATTTTATCCAAAATATCCTAAAAATATAGTTACGAATCTAGAAAGAATATTTATTGAAATATTCGATTTAACGTCAATTATTTTTGAAATCGACTTTTGAAATCGATGTCTTCCGATATCAAAATAAATGTTTTGTAACTCAAGACATAAAATTTTTGAGTTAAAACATTTATTTTGATATATATCCCACCTGAATCCCACTAATAGACCAAAAAGCTCTATAAGGAAATAACCTTTCTTTTGAGCAAAACATTTTGAAAAAAAGTCCAACAATTTTTTGATTTTGCAAAAAAAAATACAAAATTTTATGAGTTACAAGACATTTAATTTGACAGATATCCCACTCGCATCGCACTAAGCGACCAAATACGTCTTCAAGGAAGACCTACATTTTCTTTTGAGCAAAAATAAAAATGGGTGTTGATGGCTTTGAAATAAAAGAAGTAAACAAGGTTTTTGATTTCGGAAAAAAAGTCAACAATTTTATGTTTTGAGTTACAACACATTTATTTCGATAGATATCCAACTCGCATCCCACTAAGCGACCAAATATGTCTTCAAGGAAAATATCTAATCCTTCTTTTGAGAAAAAAAGGCCCATTTTGAAATTGAAAAAAAGTCAAAAAAGTTTTTGATATCGGAAAAAAAAATTAAAAAATGTTTCTTTTTTTTTGCTAAGAACAATAGGTAGTAAGTTACATGGATGAGAAAAAAATACCTGCTTGCCCAAAATTTTCAATTTTGACCTCCTTCAACTCAGAGAGTTTTTGACCGATCTTATTGAAAAATAGTGTCTAAATTAATATCCAATAGGACTACCCTAAGTCCAATTTCATCCCGATCGGAAGACATCGATTTCAAAAGTAGGTTCACTTGATATGAAATCCCCCATTTATATAATGGTAGTTTTATTTATTTTTATATAAAATCGTTTTATCGTTTATGATTTACAAAAGTTTTTTAATTTTATTTATGTAAATTTTAAAATAATTTCAAATATTTTTTATTTACAATACGTTTCTAAGTTTATAAAATGTGATTCTTATTTACATTCGGTCGCAGCATTCATGCTTATCATGTTCTTCAAAGGCATTCCAAGCTTCTTGCAAAGAATTTTATAAGACATTCCTCCTGGCTGGTACTTTCTGTAGTAGAGCTGCTTGTCCAACTCCATAATATTACATTGATGAATTCCAGTACTCGATACAATACATGTTCTTTAGTGTTCATAGATCCGTTGATGGTAGTTTATTTGGATTGACATTTTTCATGCCCAGCTTCTCCAATTCCTTGCTACGTTTTATGTCAGATTTCAATTGCTTTTTGAACTCAATTTCACTGTTGATGGCTTTCAAATCTTCGACTGAACACTTTTCCAACTTACGCACGCTTTTCGAAATTAATTTATCGGTAAGAGATATCTTAGTTTTAGTCAAACGTATGAATCGAGATTCAGTGCGGCGTAATTCTTCACGGTAGAGGAACAAAATGTAGTTGAAGGTGGTTTTTGATTTGGAATCCATTTTATCTGGTATTTTTAAAGTGTGATTAATGTATGATGTTATCGCTTGTTTATCTCAATGGAGAATGATAATGAAATACACAAACTCCGGACTTTAAATACCAGTTATGAAAACATAGTTGCAGGATGCAGCAGGTAGACAGGCAGTCACACACTTGTGTGGTACCTATTAAATTTGTGTGGTACCTATTCACTTGTAGACCTGTCACAGACACACTCATGACCCCTCAGAGGGCTTAAAAATGTTTTGTTTGTAATCCACTTTTTTATTATTATTTTTTTAATCCTTTAGTTTAGCTTATACTATATTTTAAAATTAATCCATGTTGCTTGTGTGCATTAAATGGTGGGTTTTCCCCGCTTTGTGAACATTCGCTGCAGCAAATGAACGTACGTGTGGACATGAAGACTTTAAATAAACGTTAATCCTTTTTTAAGTGAATTTGACCAAAACAAAATAATTGACTTAACCTACATACTTAAAGCAGAACTGGTCTTGTTCTTTAATTAGTTGACAAATATTGTGTATAAATATTGAGGACTATAGTAACAAAAACAGTTTCAAACTGAGTGTTTTATGATTCACGCAGCTGTAGTTAATTTTTAGCAATGAAATGTGTTCTACGCTTTTTGTTTTGATGAAAAGGTCATGGGTTCTTAAAATTTAACATATGTACGAGTACCTTGATTTAAGTGATAACTTGAAAATGTTCTCCGCGGCTTCGGCGGAGGCGCACATTAGAAATTTCCAATTGTCTATGAATCTGACACATAAATCTGACCGATGGCATGGGCTATGTTGGCATGTGGCACATTCGCATAGACCTGTGACTTAAGAAAACTCGACAAGAAAATTAATAATGGAATTACATAGCACGATCTCGGTGACCAGTTCACATTACCTCCACGTGAGATGACCATTCCCATAAAAAGTGGTTTACTGAATTTCGCTATGGCCGTAAAAGCACGTAAGATGCCGAACGTTCTGGACGCCCAGTTGAGGTCTCTAAATCCGATACAATTGAAAAAATTCACGATATGTTTTTGGCCGATCGGAGATTGAAAGTACGAGAGATTGTGAAAGCCATGGACATCTAACATGGCTCAGTGGTTTCCAGTTTGAAAGCTCAGTTGGGTATGACAATCATGTGACCACATCGCATTAGTGTTTGGTGTTGTTCAACTGCCGTTTCATAACCATTGACGAAGCATGGTAAAACCACAAAAACAATGGGTTTATCGGGGTTAATCGGAGCTCAAGAAACTGAATAAATGGCTCAGCAGAATGAGATTTTACTATAAAGAGAAAATCATCTTACAATCAAATAGCTATTTTGATAACCTCGACAAATATTATTTTTTGAAAATTTTAGAAACGTTGACAAAGTGTATAAGCTCAAAAGGGGACTATGTTGAAAAATTAAATGATTTTTTATCCAAAAACCTGTATATTTATGATACGTTGTTTTGGTTTCATAAAACAATAATTCAAAATAACACATCAAGTGTGATTCAAAAATAAAAATATATATTTCTAGTTTCATTGTTATCTATATTTGAAAATTTTGTTTCAATATCTCAAAAAGTTAAAATTTTATATCATTTTTTTTTTCCTATAAACTTATGAAAAGTCTTGTTACCTCATTTTGTATTTTATGTGACGATATGTCGACCTTAGTTTGAGATTTTTGATTTCAAATGCTGAATATTTAAGCAAATCGGGTAAAAAAGCTGAACGTTTTATTTGACGTTTTGTGGCAAAGTAGCAATATTTCCAAAAAAACAAAAAAATTAGGGTTGGAAAAAAATCAAGTAAGAAAGTATAGTCGGGCTTGCCCTACTATATAATACCCTAAACTAAGTAAAAAATTATATTCGTGAGTGAGTTTTGAAATGGGCCTTATATGGGAGCTATAACCAGTTATGTACCGATCATCATGAAATTACGTCGTGTAATATATGTCTATATGAAAGTTATTTATGTAGAATTTTATGTGCATTCCAAAATTTTTAGTAGATTTATGCATGTTAAAGTGATTTTCGGAAGCGGATCTTATATGGGAGCTATGACTAATTATGGACCGATCATAATAAAACTTGATGTCATGAATTCACTATATATAAGATTTTTTGGGAGCAGAACTTGTAGATATACTTATATAAATCAAACATTTATGACCGATAAAGTTCAATTTCGGGAGGACATTTGTATGGGGGATAGGTGAAATAATGGACCGATTTATGTCAGTTTCAATAGGCTCCGTCCATGGCCCGAAAAACTTACCCTGCGCACAAGGTTTACATGGACAGCAAGCCAACCAACCAGACGGACGGACGGACGGATAGACATCGTTTAATCGATCGGTCGATTGGTATACTTTAAGGTAGGTGTTAGACTAATATTTTTGGGCGTTACAAACATCTGCACAAACGCATAATACTCTCCCCACTATGAAGGTGTAGGGTATAAATATTAAGCTGCAACATAGATCTGTTAATATAAAAAAATTCAAAAATATTAACCCATTTTGATGCAGTTTTTTTCCCATCCGGGGTAGGTCTAGTCTGTCCAGGTTCCTTAAAAAGCTGTCTTGTATCTTGAGGATATGATTGTCAATGGATGAAGCTTTTAATAGAGGATTAAAAGAAATAAACGTTTCGGCTTTCGGTTGGCTAACGACTTATTAAGATAATGTTAATGATGCGTATGCAATCCGAGGAAATTAATTCGTTGGCTAAGACTACCTAATTAATACAAACCGACGAGGTAAGTGCTTCGGCTATTAGTCTCTAGGATGCAATCCGAAGAGATAATTGGTTAACTACAACTTTTTGGCTGTGACTAGCTAATGAGTACAATCCGACGAGATAAAAGCTACGGCTCTTGGTCGGCTAACTACGCATTTTATATACAATATTAGTACGAATAAAAAATTTTGACCTCGACTAATTACACGGAAGCAAAGTACAACTTGATGGGTTATCGATTTTAGCATGCTTGTCATGTTTTTCTTATTAAAATTCACATAAAGTGTTATTAACAAAAAATATTAGTATGCTTTAGTAACTGCACGTTACACTATTGTAACTTTACATAATAAAATTTATCAGATTATATATTTTCAAAATTTTGTTAAACAAAATTTCAAAATATTGGATTCAATTCAAAACAGCAAAATTAGACCTCTACATTAAAGAATAATTCTTCTATGCAATTTGACCATAACTTCTATACACTTTTCAGGGAGAAAATATTACAATAGCAATATTTAGAATCGTTGTAATATTTATCAATAGATCAGTATAGTTTTCTCTAAAACTCATTTCATTGTAAACATTTGACAACAGCTGCGTAAATCATTATTCGCCAGTTTAAAAACTGACTATATTCCTCAAATATTTATTCACATTGTATAATATTTGTCAGCTCATTACACAAATTATGATCAGTTCATATATTAATAATGTATGTACGTCAAGTCAATTATATTATATTGTCAAGCTTGACTTAAAAAATGGATTAGCGTTTATTCTTGTCGCCGAGGCGCGCCTTGCACACACATTCGCTCAAATCTTGCAACGAATGTTCGGAAAACGGGGAAAACCCATCATTTAAATACAGCGCACAAGCAACATGGATTAATTTTAAAACAAACTATTAGTTAAACTAAAGGATTAAAAAAAATAATAATAAAAAAGTGGATTAAAAACAAAACATGAGTGTTACATGTATAGCAGGTCTGTAAGTGAATAGGTACCACAAAACATGTGAAAGTGTTTGACTACCTGTTTTACCCTAGATCTACTTACATGTAACTGGTATTTAAAGACCCAATTTTGTGTACTTAAGCATCATTCTCCATTGAGATAAACAAGCGACAACATCGAATATTAATCACACTTTACCAGAAAAAAAAATGGAATCTAAATCAAAAACCACCTTCAACTACATCTTATTCCTCTACCGTCAAGAATTACGCCGCACTGAATCTCATTTTATAAATTTGAGTAAAACAAAAATTTCTCTTACCGATAATTTAATTTCGAAAAGCGTGCGTAAGTTGGAAAAGTGTTCAATCGAAGATTTGAAAGCCATCAACACTGAAATTGAGTACAAAAAGCAATTGAAATCGGACATAAGACGTAGCAAGGAATTGGAAAAGATGGGCATGAAAAATGTAAATCCAAATAAACTACCATCAACAGATCTGTGAACACGAAACAGTACGAGTTGAGTACGAGGAATCACTAACCAAATAATTTGGTATTGGAAAAGCAGCAAGTAATTGGTAAAGGCACAGTTTCTTTGGAGAAATAATTTACATAAACTACTGAAGAAAGTACCAATCAGGAGAAATGACTAATAAATGAAACATGGAATAATATCTTAAGGATTAATATTATCAGCGAAAGTTTATAAGAAATATAATTTATAAACTACTAGTTTTATAAATGAAAAAACAAAATTATAAAACAAAAATAAAAATATTTAAAACCATTGTAAATAATTAAAGATTGTAAGACTTTTTATATAAAATTAAATAAAACAATAATTGTATAAATATTCATTAATTAATTAAATAAATATAAAAATTAAATAACTAAAGCTAAATATAATTTAAAACTCACAAATGTTTAAAGTTAATTTATTCACATCATATCGCACAGTAGGAGGAACTAAAACAAAAATTTAAATAAATCTGAAACTTCTAAACGGATATTCCGATTTAAATAAAGTAGCTATATAAAATCATTTATAGTTTACAACATATTCTTTGTACGATGCCTTCATAAAATACTAAGTAAAAACATTTCCAAATTCGGAAATCGGTGAAAAAAAATATGTTTGCTGGAGAAATATACACAGATTTCTCAATATGGAAAATATACCAATGGAAAGGACTCAGTTTATTCTTTCTAAATCTAAATCCGCTGAGAAACTTAAAATAATAACTCAAGATTTTGAAGGTGTTTGTCAAATTTGGAAAACGGATTCTTGTTGACATCAAAAAATAGTATCACTGTAATTCTACTTCATTATTATACCCTTCACCATGAGTGGCAAGGGTATATATAAGTTTTACAAAGTATATATATTCTGGATCGTTATAGATAGCGAAGTCGATATAGCCATGTCCGTCTATCCGTCTGTATGTTGAAATAGCCCCCAAATAACGTACAAACATGATTGATGCACCAATATATCGGAAATTCTTCCGGCTCGGCTATTTAAAATCGAGAAAATCGGTCCACAAATGGCTGAGATATAAGGAAAAAACCTGGAAAATCTGGATTAATATAGACAATATGGATACCTAATGATAGATATTTCAAAGTACATTGCAGCGATGTATATAAGGTAATTTGGACCTCCATTGGAAAAATATTTTTGCACCCGAATTTTTTTTTACCAAAAAAAATTTTTTGTCACTAATTTTTTCCACTAATAAATTAAAATTTTTTTTTTTTTAAATTAAAAAAAAATTTCGCCAAAAATTTAAAAAAAAAATTACAAATTTTTTAAAAACAATTTTTTTTAAATTTTCAAAAACAATTTAAAAAAAAAATGTTGTTTAGTTTAGTTTGGTGAAGGGTACATAAGATTCGGCACAACCGAATATAGTTCTCTTACTTGTTTTTTATATCACTTTCCAAGGAAAAAAAGTTTAGCAGATTTTTTAAAATTTTAAAATACAATAGAATTTTAGTTTTAATATTTCCAAAAATTTTCCATTTTAAAAAAATATAAATAAATGCATTTAGTATTAAATTAATATAAGTTTACAATAAATTGCGTATCTTTTGAACGCGGTTTTTGTTTTTAATAACGTACATATATATATCATTTTGAAGGGTGCATATCTTTTATTCATTATCACTTAGTTATTGAATACTATAATGTAAACAACAAAGTTTTTTTCTTTGAAAATGTTGACGCAACCAAAACGCCATATGCGGGAAATTTTGCTTTACTTCTTTAATTAGAAAAAAAAATTGCCGCTGAAGCACACCGATTGCTCATCAAGTGCGAGAAATGGCTTGTTCGGTGTAGAAGTGGTGATTGTAACACGGAATACAAAGATCGCCCAGGCCAGCCAAAAAAGTTTATAGACCAAGAATTGGCATTGTTATCAAACTTAGCAAGAGGCTTGCAAAATCATTGGGAGTTACTCAATACGCAATTTAAAAACATTTCCAAGAAGAGATACCTTGAAAGACGATTTCGCATGTCCGAAATGAGCTTGAATGCTAAAACGAAAATCAGTTTTCCACCGAATCCATACTATCGATAACTCGTGACATAAGAGATAGTATGTGAAGCTCTGCCAACCAGCCGAATCGACACCATAACCAAATATTTATGGCGCTAAGGTAATACTCTTTGCTAAGGTAATATGTTGCCAGAAAGTTGGGAAAAGTTCATAGCTAACAATGGCCAATACGCTGAATAAATTTACATTGTACAAATGTTTCAAAATAAAAGCTAAAAACTGGAAAAAAAAATTAGCATTTTTAAGTCATACATCCAAAAATTAGAACTAACCAGCTTCTATAAACCATGTTGATGCCTAGGTTCTGGTATGCTTCAAAATTTAAAATATTTATTGCAAATTTGTTATAAAGATAAACACCTCAGGAAATTTGAAAAATGCATTAATATTATTTTAAATAAAGAATAATATTTTACAACTGTTTTTATAAAAATCTAGTACCCACTTTTATGGAAACTAAAAAAATTACCAAACCAAAATTAATTTTATAAATACCGCTTTAGCATGAACTTTACACTGTGTGGTTTTAATAACTAATGATTAAAAGGTGACATGTCACATTGTCCATTGACATAATGTCCATGGACGTTATGTCACTCCAAAAGATGACATTATGTCCATGGACATTATATCATTTCGGTAGTGTCATAATGTCCATGTGTAATGTGTCGTAAAGTCCATGGACATAATGACACTTTTGGAGTGACATAATGTTGATGATATTTAAAAAAATAATTTATTTATGTTTTAATTTAACTTCTATCTAATTTACCGTTGTAAATTTAAAGTAGTAATAAGACGACAGCTGTGATTTTTATTTATTATCTGAATTTGTGGAGTTCAGACGTCACAAATTTGTCCAAAAAAAAATAAATCTCAATCAAAAATTTAAGAACTTTCACTTAAAAAAAAATATTTTTTAATAATTTATTTACAAGAAGGGCTTTATTTAGCGAATCCGCCTGCCGCGTTCTATGGAGGAAAAAGTCCCTAAGAATGGCCGTAGGACGCCACGCAGAAAAATTGTATTTGCAAAGACAAGTTTTTTTGCACTCGAGCAACTATTCGGTAACTCAGAAAAAGGTTTTTCTTATTGGCGGCCTACAGCCGCGCCTTCTCCTCCATGGAACGCGGCAGGCGGCTTCGCTGCATGAAGTTTTTTAATATATGAAAATATAAACTTTTACCAGGATCTTGATTTGTTCCAAAAATTTTATAAAAACTTTAAAAAGTGTCATAATATCCATAAGCAAAGTGACATAGTGTCCATGGACATTATGACACTACCGAAATGATATAATTTCCATGAACATAATGTCACTTTATGGGGTGTCATAATGTCAATGGACATTATGTCAATGGACACTGTGACATGCCACTGCTTAAAATTCCTTTGATTTTATTCCTACAAACAGTTGCAGCTAATTCCACCACTTTATTTTACAGTTGGTGTCCTTTTATACGTACTTCAATTGTTACCTGATTTTACCAGGGTCTTTAAGTTCCTAATAGTTTTAGCTTGTCACGTGAGAAACTTTAAAATAACATGCCAATCACAATCATTCAAGGCCGTAAAGCATTTCTAATTTCAAATCATTTTTCGAGATGGCTAAAATTTTCAGCATTTTGTCGTAAGATGATAGAGAACAATTTTAGACTTTGTGAGCATACAAATCTAAAAAGTGCAAAATATGGGCCAACCTAATATTCCATGCACCCTGCTTACACACACATACTTAATGTAGATACATTAAATTATTTTATTTCCCTAATAAATTTTTCATTTCCAAAATACTCCAACACATGCAACAAGTGTTTTCCTTGGTGGTTTTTGTGTGTGTGTGTGCATAAGTAAGTGAGTAAGCATGTATATGTGTGTATTTTTGTTATATCACTGACAAATCTGCTTTGTGTTTATTTCGGTTTTGCTTAAGTAATTTATGTAAATTTCGTAAAAATTCAATTGTACACATTTTGCATGGGGAGCAGCAGCATTTGTAAATTGTTGTTTTATTTGAATATCTGGTGTGATTCTGTGTTGGTTTTACATTTTCTTTACTCTCTTTACTCTCTTTGTTTATTTGTGTGTTCCTTTCAAAGTACTATACAAATATAATGGGGGATTTAGAAATATTTTGCATGTCATATTATTAGAATTGTTGTTATTTTGTGTTGTTTCATTTTAAATGAATTTTAATATTAGAAAGTGCTTGTTTAGATTTAGATTTGTTAAAACGAATTAAATTAACATTGCTTTATCCCTGGGGGTGTATTAATACAATTTTGACAGACATTAAATTAGATGTGGTATTTTTCGGATTATGGGGTATTAACATAATCTTATTAGTGTTCTGATGTGCTGGCCGGGAAGATGAATAATTGATGTAATAATATTTTGGGACATACTAAAAATATAGCTAAACGATTTAGTTTTAGATAAACTGATAAATATTGGAAGTATCTTATCCGTAAGAGCACAATATTGCATGCATATTCAGGAATAAACATTAGTTTGATATTGGTCTTAAGTTTTTGAAAATAAATTCAAGTAAAATAAAATTATTAAAAATATACCACTTCTATAGCCACATGTAATGCTGAATGTGGCCGTTCGTGTTATCATTCTCACTGATGATGCAGAAATGCAAAAATTATGAGTAGGCTCACATGCAATTCTTAATAAAACAAGTAAGAGATCTATATTCGGCTGTGCCGAATCTTATATACCCTTCACCAAATTATACTTTAAAATAAATTTTTATAAATATTTTTAGGTAAACAAAATTTAATTTTTTTTTAATTGTTTTTCAAATTTTTTTTAAATTTTTTAAAAAAAAAAACTTTTTTCCAAATTTTTTTTAAAATTTTTTTTTTTTAGTTTTTAATTTTTTTTTTGGAAAAAAAATGTATGACAAAAAAATTTTTTTTATGAAAAAAAAATTCGGGTTAAAAGATATTTTTCCCGATTTTAACCCATTGTAGGTCCAACTTACTATAGCCTTATCTACATCGTTGCAATGGACTTTGAAATATCTATCATTAGATATCCATATAGTCTATATTACTGACTTAGTAATCCAGATATAGATCAAAAATAGGTCAAAAATCGAGGTTGTCCCGGTTTTGTGCTCATATCTCCGTTATTTATGGACCGATTTTGCTGATTTTAAATAGCAAACTTCTGGAAAGCATGTCTGACAGAATTATTGAAGTTTTGGATCCCGAAGATATCTGGGGTCTTCAGAAAACTGATTTCAACAGACAGACAGACATGGCTTAATCGACTCCGCATAAATCTATTTTTTTATTTATTTCTCAAATGCTGGAGTATTCGTACCAAGGCGAATTTATACAAGGTGGAGTCAGTCAAACAGCTGATAACTTTTATTTCTCTTTTTGGTTCTAACATATTCTAAGCTTAATAACAAAATATTTATTTTTTACATAAATAAGTAAAGCGCTCACTATTCAATTATCTACACTATATTAAGTTTTAATACTTATTTGTTCAATTTTTCATTTTTGACGTTTGTTAAGGCCAATTGTTGTTTTTGCAGAACTTCCACCACCTTGTATGAATTCGCCTTGATTCGTACTATTGAATTTAATAGTGAATTGTAATGCTGAGTGTTCCATATTAAATTCACCAGTCATTAACATTGCACGTGGGTTGAAAATTCACTATTGGTAGTTCTCAGTGGCTTACTAATTCGACGCGGAGGAACTAGTTCAATGAACTGCAGGGATATAATTAAAATTATTACTGATAGCGTATTTTGAACATATGAATAAAGTAATGATCTTTTGTGTTCACAAAAAAGCATGGTGGTCTACTTTGGAATCCTATATTTCACCTTGTTTTCTAACAGCGTAGTCCCAAATGTAATTTTTTGAAAGCTCATATCCTCCAATGTGATTAGTTGTATTCGAACTAGTTGTAATCGAACTAGACCCTTGTCTCCCAGTTTTGTCCAAACTCATGCATTTTATTTATTGGCCCACAAAAATTTGGGGCCTGGTCTTTTGCAAAAAAAAAATTATAATTGTCTCAGACTCATATCTTGCAAACAGTTTGGAATTTTTATTTAGTCTCGGAGGCAAAGTTGTATCCCTTTAAAAAAATTCGATTTTTTTTACCTTTTTCCCCTGTTCAGGTCGGTAGGTAGCAAATCGTTCAAAATCCAAGGACATAATCAATTACAAAAATGTACCTAAGATTTCAATAAACAACTTTCTAGAACATGTGAACTTGCTAGGAATGATTCTTAATACCGTTTAGGTAGGTCAATATAAGTTAGTAGGAAGAAACTAAAGGAATTATGTGTTTTGGGCCATAAACTATTAAACTATTATTAACTAAAGCATACTTTTAGGAAGCTTTAACAAAATTTATTTATTTCGATTTTTTTAAAGTTTTTTGCGATTTCGATTTTGAAGATAAAGTTTTTTGATTTTATTTGTTCACAATTTTTTTTGCAAAAATTACACCGAAGCCCCAAATCTTTGGGGACTCATAAAAAAAGTGCATGACTTTGGGCAAAACGGGGAGACACGGGTCTGTTTTTTAGTCTTTTATCACGTAGTGGTGTCCTTATATGGTTATATTTCCATGACTCAAAAAATTACACATAGTGTCATGGAAAATTTGAACGATGATATATTCGTTCATTATTTGGCCCACACGTTGTTCGATTATAAATGAAGTAAATAGATTTGTAGGACTTGTGGAACATTTTTGTTTCCTCACGTTTTTAACAGTATTACCAAAATTGCTGCTAATTTAAGAAATCTGTGTCCCGTCGTTTTCACCAATATTAATACGGACCGTGATTGTTTCATTCATAAAGGTATCCTTAATGGTGCCCATTATAGTCTCACAAACCAATATCATCTACATATTTATATGAATGAATAGCAAAGAGTTTGCAATCATCGCAAAATATGCAGATTTAATCATGATATTACGGATGACATCTACTATATTACGGATGACATACCATAAACTTAATTTTCTTTTACAATGATCAACCACTGTTAAAGGATGTTAAAACAAAGTCCTTATCATGTCTATCTCTATGGCAAGAGTTCAATAATGTAAACACAAATAATATTTGTTTTAAATAACACAAACAAATACTCTAAAACGAAAGAGTACCTCAGTAAATCTTCATTTGAAAGGTAAATGATGTTCAAATATTTTCCTCTTTTTTTCAATTTGTGTATGTTGGCAGAAATATTGAAGTCATTGTCTGCTTTTTTTTTGTGTTCGAGTATTTCTACTCATTTTACACGTATGAGTACACGTTAAAACAAACGACCTTTAACGAACAATTCGCTTGTAAATAATTTGTGAACATTTTTGCTTTGATGGCTGTTCAAGCAAACAAAATGTCTGACATGAGAAATTATGAATCAGGATTACTGTTTTTATTTTAATTAAAATGTGCAACAGTAAAGACCTTAAAAGATTAATAATTTTTAAAAAATACTGTGATGCTGGTTTAAATCTTTTTCGTTTTGTATAGTCAGAAAATTTGACATTGATTACTTAGTGGAAGGTAATGAAAATATAAAAAGGGGTCTTAATTTCAAGCTAGAAACTAAATAAGAAAGTAATTACTTTTAATATTAGACCTTTTTTGTTTATTTTATTATTTAAGTTTAAAACAAATAGGATTGAAACAGAAATCTCTCGGAAATCTGTCTAGTTCTTGATTTAAAAACAATTAGTAAGATGACTAATTATCCATCCACAGCATTTGACCTGCTCATGAGAAATTATGAATCAGGATTACTGTTTTTATTTTAATTAAAATGTGCAACAGTAAAGACCTTAAAAGATTAATAATTTTTAAAAAATACTGTGATGCTGGTTTAAATCTTTTTCGTTTTGTATAGTCAGAAAATTTGACATTGATTACTTAGTGGAAGGTAATGAAAATATAAAAAGGGGTCTTAATTTCAAGCTAGAAACTAAATAAGAAAGTAATTACTTTTAATATTAGACCTTTTTTGTTTATTTTATTATTTAAGTTTAAAACAAATAGGATTGAAACAGAAATCTCTCGGAAATCTGTCTAGTTCTTGATTTAAAAACAATTAGTAAGATGACTAATTATCCATCCACAGCATTTGACCTGCTCAACTTTTACAACTAATTACAATACGTTCTTGTTATTTTTTTTCTTTTCCCTGCCCTCGACAACTCAATACTTATTCAACATACTTCAACAATTTCCCCTCCACTCCTCAAAAAAGTTACAACTCAAGCAGCAGTCTTTATTGACTACCAGTGAAGCAAGAAACGAAAAAAAAAATTGGTCACAGAAACACATAAAAATAAAGTTTTTTTTCCACATTATAAAAGCTAATGGAAAAACTTGTGTCGACTGTGTTCATAATCGTACGTGCAGGACAATAAACACAACAATTTTTACTTCAGATTTTTGTCCCCTCTCAAAAATATTGTTGGTCTTGTAGCAAAAGTTCGATTATTTATAAATACAATTGAACAAAGTTTATCCTTATTTCTATTGTGTTGAAAACATAAATTTTCTGAAATCCATTTAAACTGAAATCATAAGTTTGTATAATTTTGTTGTTTTGCTGAAATATTTTTTTCAATAACCAAGAGCCCCAGCATCAGCAACTAAATTATTCATTTACGTAACACAAAGTATGTAAAGCCTCTTAGGAAACGGAAGCAGAACAGTAATCAAATTGTTGTCGTTGCTGCTGCTGCTGTTTGTGCTGATATTGTTGTTTTATGCGTTATTAAGCAATTTTTCCTATTTAGCACTGAATACGTGAGTATATTTCAAAATTGCTACTTAACTTGTCCATTTGCAAGACACATTCGAATTCGCATTGATTTAAGTTGCTGATTTATAATATTTAATGTGAATTTATTAAAATATTTATTATTTATGTTCGAGGATTATACTCAATTACTGTTTAAGCGATAAAAATATTTTTAATTTATTGAAAATCATAATCATAATAACCTATAAAGGAAAAAGATTTGTGTATATATGTAATCTTACAGAAGAGATCTACAAAAAACTTTGCTACAATTATATGTTATCTTTAATTGCACAGTGCACAGTGGGGCAGAATCGAATTTTTTTGGAAATAAATCTGGCATTTCTAAACGGCTGGTCCGATAGGGATAAAATTTGACGTGACGGTAGCCAAGGAGTATTCGAGTTTAAGTTATTAAAATTGATCCTATAAATGCTCCAGAGGCGGCGCTATGGGGTCTCAATGTAGGATACCTTCGACATGTACAATTTTTAAACACGTGCCATTTTTTTGTTTCCCATCCGATTTCAAAGATTTTTATATTTTTGGAAAGCGCTCTGCTAGGTCGTGAAAATTTTTTTAGTATGAAAAAGTGCAAGATTTTTGAAGGACGGAGTTTTAATGTGGCATATTTTTGAACCTAATTGAGATATTGACTTGAAATATTTTTTGTAAGACCAAAAATTACCTTATCTAAACCAAAAAAATAAAGATCGGAGGAAAGTGGATCAAATTGTTTCTAATATTTGCAATCCTTTTAAAATTTTGATAAAAATTTTAGTTTTAGAGACTCAATAAATATGTAATAAAATCTTTATTTATTAACGAAACTCAATCAAATTTTCAATGTTTTTAAAGTTTGTTATTCTAAATAACAAGTTTTAAAAAAACTTGTCGAAAAATACCAAAAATGGTATTTTTTACAATTTTGCTTATAGGGTCCACATTTAATTCGGGGCTGGGAAAATACTTTGGCGATAAATAGGGAACACATCAAGGTTTCTAAAGCTGCTTTTCGTTTTCTGATCCCAGCTTTGGAATTTTAGAACATGTGGCCCAAAGTAGAAATTTTGATTAAAAATAGGTCAAATTCCGAAGGACGTAGGGGCGACATATTCAAAAAATGGGACAGTTTTTTTTATATCGGAATGTTCTCCGTAAAGATACCATACAGAGAAACATAAAATTGTTATACGTTCTTAAAGAATGTTTTTTTTTAATAAAAAAAACAGCAAAAATCTACTATTTTTTTAATATTTAAATTGAAAATCATTTATTTTTAGATCCATAATAGATATTGATTTGAAATCTTTTGTATATTATTGGTAATTTAGTTGTCTAACTATCAAAAAAAATTCGAGTCCATTCGATCCAAAATTACGGCCTATATTTTTAAAATAGCGGACCAAGGTATGGCCAAATTTTAAAATTTAAATTTTTAAATACCTATAACCCCCATTAACACAAAGCCTGGTTATGGCCTAACTAATAGTTATACTGTCGGTTAAAAATATTTTTGTATGAAAACTGTCAGTTTAACCATTAGTTAATACATAACCAGACTTCGTGTTACTGGGGGTAACTCGAAAATTAGAACATGTGTGTTTAAAAATTTTACATGTCGAAGGTACCCTACTTTGAGCCCCTATAGCGCCGCCTCTGGAGCATTTGTAGGATCCATTTTAATAACTTAAACTCGAATACACCTTGGCCACGGTCACGTCAAATTTTATCCCGATCGGACCAGCCGTTTTAAATGCCTGATTTATTTCCAAAAAATTTCGATTCTGCCCCACTGTGCAGTGCAACACGAAAAAAAATAACCATATACGGACCACTATATGATAAAAGACCAAAAAAAACACACCCGTGTCTCTCAGTTTTGTCCAAAGTCATGCACTTTTTGTATGGGCCCCCAAAGATTTGGGGCCTCGGTGTCTTTTTTGGAAAAAAGTGATAATTTTCTCAGGCTCTGAGGAAAAGTTGTAGCCCTTGTCATAATGAACAGAAATTGTGAACGCAAAAAAACTTTAAAAAATTTGATTTTGTTTACCAGTTTTCACCTGTTCAGGTCCATAGGTAGCAAACCGTTAAAAATTCAAGGAAACAATCAACTACAAAAATGTACCTAAGATCTAAATAAACAACTTTCTAGAACTTATGAACTAGGAATGATTCTTAACACCGTTTACGTAGGTCAATATAAGTTAGTAAGAAAAAACTAAAGGAATTAAGTGTGTTTTTATTAAATTATTATAAACTAAAGCATACTTTTAGGCAGCTTTAAAAAATTATTTTTAAATTTATTTCAAAATTTTTAAAGTCTTTTGCGATTTTGATCTTTAAAATGAAGTTTTTTTGATTTTTGTTCTTTATGATAAGGGCTATAACTTTACCTCAGAGAGTAAATCAATATTCCGAACTGTTTGCAAGATATGAGCCTGAGAATATGATCACTTTATTTCAAAAGTGACACCGAGGCCCCAAATTTTTGGGGGCCCATAAAAAAAGTATGTTTTTGACTTTGGGCAAAACTGGGTCTTTTATCACGTATTGGTGTCCGTATATGGTTATATTTCCATGACTTAAAAAATTACACACAGTGTAGTTTACGAGATATTCGCATTTGAAAATAAACATTTAATTTTAGTCCGGGTTTTTTCAACTCTTTCCGATTTTGGTATTCCGGGAGGACATTTGTATGGGGACTAGGTGAAATCATGGCCCCATATAGCCCATTTTCAATACCAAAAAAATTATCAACAGAGAAAATATCTGGAAAATTTCTGCCAGCTTGCTTATTTTGTTTGGGCCCTGTCGTTTTTAAACAGACAGACGGACGGACATAGCTAGATCGTTTAAGAATCTTATGAGGACCTAGAATATATAAACGGATGTAGATATTTTGATGTGTTACAAATGTAATGACATAATCAATGTACCCATCATCTTTTTAATTTCTTGTAAAAAATTTTTGAATTTATAAAATTTTGGATTTGAGATAAACATAAAATTTTATGATTTTTTTTTTCATTTGGTATGCGTAGAATATATAACGAATGTAGATATGTTGATGTGTTACAAATGTAATGACAAAATCAATGTACCCATCATCTTTTTCATTTCTTTTAAAAAATGTTTGAATTTATAAAATTTTGGATTTGAGATAAACATAAAATTTTATGATTTTTTTTTTTCATTTGGTATGCGTAATTGTAAATCTACTTTTAATTGTATTTTTTTGGAAACTATAGCTACTTCGACCATCAACTCGAAACTTCAATTAAAATGTAATTGATTTTTGCTAGTTTTCTCCAATATCTGGATCATTGTAAAAAGATAACATATGATTAAAGATAACTTCATATAGAGTACATATTAATTCTTAAATTTTATTCAGCATATTTCCGTTTTATTCCCATTTTTAAAAATGACAATATGTATTTTATTTCATGTAGTAATTCTTGATATTTTTTTTTTGCCACTTTTAAAACCAAAACCCAGTTTTATTTCTCTACAAACTTCCTTTTAAAAGAAAATATAAATTCAATAAATTTTCCATGAAGATTGCAATCAAACTCGTGACAATATTATAGAAATTTAAGAAAACTAAATTTGAAACTTTATATATACAAATGTATACGTTTTCGCATACACGAATTCCGGATAAAGAAATCTTGAATTTTCACTTGAAATCTAATAACAGAGACAACAAAATACACAACCTGCTTGAATGAATAAATGCATTAGATGTATATAAGTATGGATATGTGAATGCGAGTACGTGAGAATGTTGTATGATTGTGTGTGTGTGTTTGTATAAATCTTAAAGAAAATAAACTAAATTATTTTCTATTAGAAAACTTTCACACACAAGTTGTATGTAGTTGCAGTGCTCTTACAAGGTCTTGTACCAACTCAAATATGTTCCTTTAGACGCAAGTTTAAACAAACACCTTGATTACCTTAATCCAACATGTAAAGGCTGAGCAGAAGAGTAAATCAAACAAACGGAATTGTAACAATAAAATGGGGCAGGAGGAAAAGAACTTGAGGACTACCCTTATACTACGATATTCCTTTTAAGAGTAGGAAAAATCTTATCATTAAGCGTTGTTTTAAAAAAATTTGAAAATTTGTTAAAAAAGTTCACTTTTTTCCAAAAATATAAAACTGCAATTTATTATTTATATCAGCTTTTCACAAAAATCTTCTCGAACTACCAACATATTTTACGAAGTACCCACAAATGCTGAATACGTATTCTCAAACCTCTTGCAAACCAGTTGCAAGTTCATTTTGCTACACATTTTACTCCCCAAACTATCGTCTTTAAAAGCATATTTCAAATACTCACTACGACTACTCACAAATATCTATACAATGCTATAAATTGATAAAATGTTAGCTTGCATGTATAAGTATTTGTATACGTATACATGTATCTGTGAGACAAAAGAGAGTTAGTAAGTGCGAGAGTATATTTTATGATGATAATATTCACATTTTTTGTTTGTTTCCTATCCTTATACAGTCAAATCACGCAACAGGAGGAAGTCACGTTATAGAAAATTCATGAGAGTAATTCACAAGCGTACGGATAAACTTTCAATTGGGTGTGAAAAACGCACATTTTCTTAATTTTTCTAAAATTATACCTAGGGATATCTCCAAAAAGTTAACTTCCATTTCGAGTCATTACACGATTAGAGCAGAGTTGACAGTAGTTCACTATAGCTTACTATAGTCGACTAGATTTGACATATAGTCGACTAAAGTTGACTATAGTTGATTAAGGTCGTCTAATGTTGACTATTGTCGACTAGAGTTCATTATAGTCGACTAATGTTGATTATAATCGACTAGCGTTGACTGGAGTTGACTAGAATTGACTACAGTTGACTAGAGTTGATTATAGTCGACGAGAATTGACTACAGTCTGAATGGAGTTATATATAGTAGACCAAAGTTGACTATAGTCGACCAGAGTCTAATACTGTCATCGAGTCGAGTTGAATTGAATTCAGTCGACTAACGTTGACTTCAGTTGACTATAGTCGACTAGAGTTGACTTTAGTAGAATATACTTGACTATAGCCGACTAGACAGTTGACTATAGCCGACTAGACAGTTGACTATAGCCGACCAGAGTTGACTACAGTCGACCAGAGTTGACTACAGTCGACCAGAGTTGACTACAGTCGACCAGAGTTGACTACAGTCGACCAGAGTTGACTACAGTCGACCAGAGTTGACTACAGTCGACCAGAGTTGACTACAGTCGACCAGAGTTGACTACAGTCGACCAGAGTTGACTCCAGTCGACCAGAGTTGACTACAGTCGCCAGAGTTGACTATAGACGACCAGAGTTGACTATAGACGACCAGAGTTGACTATAGACGACCAGAGTTGACTATAGACGACCAGAGTTAACTATAGATGACCAGAGTTGACTATAGACGATCAGAGTTGACTATAGTCGACCAGAGTTGACTACAGTCGATTATAGTTGACTACAGTCGACTAAAGTTGACACATTTAGGATCAAACGAGTCGACTACAGTTGACTAGAGTTGAATACTGTCTTCGACTAGAGCTGACTATAGTCGGCTAGAGTTGACTATAGTGGACCAGAGTTGACTGTCGTCAACTTAATTGACTATAATCAACTAAAGCTGACTATAGTCCAGTAGAGTTGAATACTGTCGTCTAAAGTTGACTTCAGTTGACTACTGTCGACTAGAGTTGACTATAGTTGACGAGAGTTGACTATAAAAGAGTAAAGTTGACTATGCTCGACTAGAGTTGATTGTAGTCCAAAAGTGTTGTAGAGTTTCCTATAGCTGTCTAGAGTTGACTATAGTCGACTAGAGTTGATTATAGTTGATTGTAGTCGACAATAGTTAATTATAATTTACTTGGATTTGATTATAGTCGACTAGGGTTGTCTATAATTGACTAGAGTTTACTATAGTTGACTAGAGTTGACTTAGCTTTGACTATAGACGCCTATAGTTGACTATAGTCGCCCAGAGATGATTTTAGTCGACTACTGTTGACTATAGCGGACTAGAGTGGAATATAGTTGACTTAGAGATGACTACAGTTGATTTAGAGTTGACTATAGTTGACTTCGAGTTGATTATATTCGACGTAGAGTTGACCATAGTCAACTAGAGCTGAATATAGTCGACTAGAGTTGAATATTGTCGACTATAGTTGACTTCAGTTAACTATAGTAGACTAGAGTTAGCTTTAGTCGTCTATAGTTGACTTGCCAATAGTCGACTTGAGTTGTCGAGTGTCAACTGAGAGCCATTTAAGTGCCATTACAATAATTTTTCAGTTTCTTTCCAAAATCACCTTTTCCCCCATCCAATAAATTGAGTTTGTATGGTATGTAGTATTTAACAGTTCCATGTTTCAAAGTTTTTCTACTTGCTTACTTCTGAATGCGTGTGGTTACAAATTAATTTGCTTCAAATGGTTTTCGTTTATGGCAAAGAACAAAAAACTATACATTCACACACAGGCAGGCAGACATAAAAACGAGAAAACAAAAAAGAATATAGATAGTAAAGAAATGCTATTAAATGAAAATTTCTGATTTCTTGATTATATATTTTGTTTTAACCAAACCATATCATCAATACGCACACCATACACCATAATTAGTGTGCTGAGGGAATGGGAATGTATCAATGAAAGCTAATAAATGTTAATTTGTGTAATGGACCATGTGTAACTCAAAGATTAACTAAATAACTTTATTTATTAAGATTCTTTTGCAATCAAGAACATATAATCTAATGATTAACTGAATGAATCATAGTCATAACTTGATGGAAGTTATTTTATTTGCATTTATCTTATGCTGGTTGTTTACATTGAGATATTATTTCGAAACGTACAAGAAATTATGACTATATTTAATAATATAATAGAATACTATAAATTAGTTTGATACTTTCTGTGTGGCAAACAAAAGTAGGATTTGCATAAATTAAAACCTCTATTTGTAGAAGATAATTTAAATACATTTGATTAAATACTGATATGAAATTTTTATAAAGACATTCATTCATTTATTTACTATTATATGCAACACTATATTACTCTATTAATGCAAAAATATTAATGTATACATAATCTTATTAAACTAAATTAAAATGAAATGAATTATAAATTTCAGAGTTGTAGTTAAACTGTTTAAAATTTTATTCTAAAGAAAACCCCACATTGATATTCATAAAATTATTACTCACACCATTTGTGGTCCACACCCCTTTGCAATTTTTATTTAAATTATCCATTAACTACAAGTTCTAATAAATGAAAATTTGTTCTACAACATTTTGCATTTTTATCAAAATCATATACCATTTATTTTTTTGGGGAATTTTTTTTATAAAGTTATTTAAATTTGTCCTCATCTATATTTCCATGCACATTCACCCAAAATACTCATTAATTATTTAGACAATATACCGGATATTATTTTCATTAACTATAACTAATTTATTATCAGTTAGCCATAAATAAACAAAAAAACACTTTGTAACAATGTAAATCCTGCATCAAATTAAGTTGTCCACTTGAAAACCCACACACATACATACTATCAAATGACTAGCTATTGAAAATTTGATATTGCTACAATAGATAACAGCAAAAAAAAAGTAATAATTGCACTGTGCTACAGCATTATTCACTTAAATCCATTGGAAAATCATAGTTGTGGTAGTTTTTCTGAGTAAGGATATTGGAATTTTGACTATATATTAGAGTGGAGCCGACTTTGGTGGACTATATTCGAGAATAATAAACTAAAGTCGACTATAGTTTTCTAGAGTCGACTTTAGTAGAATAGAGTCGACTATAGTTGACTAGAGCCGACTATAGTTGACTAGAGCCGACTATAGTTGACTAGAGCCGACTATAGTTGACTAGAGCCGACTATAGTAGACTAGAGTCGACTATAGTAGACTAGAGTCGACTATAGTAGACAAGAGTCGACTATAGTAGACTAGAGTCGACTCCAGTCTACTATAGTCGACTATAGTAGACTAGAGTCGAATAGTAGACTAGCGTCGACTTTAGTAGACTAGCGTCGACTTTAGTAGACTAGAGTCGACTATAGTAGACTAGCGTCGACTTTAGTAGACTAGAGTCGACTATAGTAGACTAGAGTCGACTATAGTAGACTAGAGTCGACTATAGTAGACTAGAGTCGACTATAGTAGACTAGAGTCGACTATAGTAGACTAGAGTCGACTATAGTAGACTAGAGTCGACTATAGTAGACTAGAGTCGACTATAGTAGACTAGGTTCGACTATAGTAGACTAGAGTCGACTATAGTAGACTAGAGTCGACTATAGTAGACTAGAGTCGACTATAGTAGACTAGAGTCGACTATAGTAGACTAGAGTCGACTATAGTAGACTAGAGTCGACTATAGTAGACTAGAGTCGACTATAGTAGACTAGAGTCGACTATAGTAGACTAGAGTCGACTATAGTAGACTAGAGTCGACTATAGTAGACTAGAGTCGACTATAGTAGACTAGAGTCGACTATAGTAGACTAGAGTCGACTATAGTAGACTAGAGTCGACTATAGTAGACTAGAGTCGACTAGTGTTTACTATAGTCATCTATAGTTAACTTTAGTCTACAAAATTTCAATAATTTTTGTAGCACAGTATTATTATTAAACTATCACTCTGAAAACAATGTTATTTATTTCCCTATAAGAGTACTAGTTATATTGCTAACAAATACATGTATATTTACCTAGAACGGAAATGATTTTCAAAATACAGGAACTTAATTTGCATGACAACAGACAAACAGGAAGTGTAGTGCTTCTTCCTCATCTGCAAAATTTTGTAATTATGAAAATGACAATAAAAATCTACAGTGTAGACATGCAAACATATAGACACCTACTACTATAAAGAACTTTATGTATATGTGGGTGTATATACTGATTCAACTTTGAACTTTCTATGGAATATATAGTGATCATAAATCAAAAGGTCAAAAGAACCAAATAAATTGTAATTGTAGAAAATTATATGTGTGTATGTATCTGAAATATAATTAAAAAACAAAAATACTAAACAGGGGTTGCATGAGTCTTTTTATTACTCTTATAAGCCATTTTATGTATCACTGGATCATAAAGTGTAATAAAAAAGTTGCAATAAAAATGAAATTAGTAGTTGTAAAAATAAATGGCCAAAGGTAAGAGTCTGCTACATGCAGCAGTGGCGAACTTTTATTTATTTATTTTTCTATTTAAGCACAGGAGATTATTATTATAGTTTATTTCCGCTATTAGCAATTTCGGCCGGAAGTAAAGGTTTGCATAGATTCAAATGGACATTAAGAGATTTGGATAGGTTGTGTTTTAATAAGTTAAAAAGGTATAACAAATAAATAAATTTTATTACATTCCGAAGATGTTTTTTAACTATTGTTATATGGTATTTTGAGCTTGAATCGTTCCTTTTCAATGTGGTAAGGTTTAACGATATCTGACCATTTTAATGATTTGTACAATACAGGAAACAATTTTAGGAGAAGTTGGGATCAGTATCTTGAAATTTGTAACCGAAATTCGACATGTTACCTATCAGTTGACCTAACTTAATATACCTTCTACTTCTCAGTTACATCGATTACCTTAACTAGACCAAGCATCTAACCACAAAGAATCTGAGGTTATTTTATGTTTCCTTTGAGACAGTTATAAATGATTTTATGGGTAGCTTGTAATTGTAAAATTTTTACAATTAATTATTGTGCCGGCACATAAAAATCTACATTTATTAAACGTACATCTTTTACCTCTAAACCTGATATCAAATATTATATTTTAATACCCAACAGTTTGTTTAAATTTTATTTATTTTTTTTGTTTAAATAAACCAAAAAAGAAGATTTATTTTCGCTTCACTTGCCTTTCTGCTTGACCACCATAATGTCATCATCATATAAATGAGTCTTACGAAGAATTAATAAAAATAAATCCATACAAAAAAAAAACCAAACTGTTAAAACTTTTTCCTAAAGATAAACTTTGAAAAAATAACAGAAAATATAAAAAAAAATCAAATAACAACAGCAAGAATTGTTGGTATAATCTAAAGTGTCATAAAAACCAACAGCTATTAAAAGTAACAATTAAATCCTCAAAATCTTTTAGAAGTTCTGTTTTTTTTTCTTGGTTTAGTTGCATGATGGAAAAAGAGGGAGAGAAATGAAAACACTTTCTAACAGTTTTAGATGTTATAACTTTATTGTTGGTTGCATTTAGCTTCACACTTGTATGAGTATCATTTTATATGTTTTGTAGTTTCAGAAGGGAGGTGAGAGTATTTTGAATAATAGGGAATTGGTAAGGAACAGTCAGTAGGAATTTAAATATGTTATCTACAAATTCCATGTTTTTAAATTCATAAAAACAATGATAACCTTCTCTGATTAGAATTTGTTTATAATAACCCTGTTGATGCATCCAAATTCTGTACATCATCAAATTTAGGATATCTGCTACCATGTCGGGATGTCACCTACAGTCACTGACAGGCCAGCCTATTTTACGAAAAAGTATGGTGCAACGATGCACCACACCAAACTTCCCACCAAACAGTGATATTTTATAGAAGTATTTATTCTACGTCAATCAAATTTAGGTTTCCTGGACCCCAAATGTAGCACTTACGCCAATTAACTCAACCATCAAGATGAAAATGTTTCAGCTGTCAAACTATTGAATACCCTACACCACCATAGTGGAGAGTATATAATGCGTCCGTCCGTCCGACCGTCTGGCAGTTCATCTAAACCTTGAGCACAAAGTACAGGTCGTAATTTTGAAGATATTTCAATGCAATTTAGCATATAAAATTTGATAAATTAGCTTTGTCAAAACTGGCTGAAATCATTCGATTATTCCACCTAGCCGCCATATATATGTCCTAACGAAATAGGACTTCAACGATCATAAATGTTTAATTTTGTATATAGATACACAAAGTTTGCTCCAAATATGTTTTATATCCTAAAATCACTTTAACGTGCATAAATCTCTTCAAAATATTGTAAATTCAATTCAACACGAATTATTTTCATATAGAAATAAATCTTCTTCATCACCAATTTACATGCAAATGGCGGCAAAATCAAATCTTACGTTAGCTTTGGGATACCCTTTTACATCATATTAATACGACTAGCACACATACGAGAACCCTTAAGGGCAACAGCCGGAAGGTTCCTTGACACACTTATAGGTGATTTCCTAGTACCATCCGCATCTCTAACCGAAGCGCTAGCTGCAGCTTGTAGCTAGTGCTGTCGACCGTGTTATCCAGGTCCACAGCAGCAACCACCTGCTGGTCTTCGGATCTCTCTATTCCATCTTAGCTAGAAAGGCCAGAGATTTCCTGGTGTCATTTTTGGCGCAGGCCGGTGTTATCAGTAACTTGTGTATGGGACAATAGGCATCACTTCCTAAGCTTTGAATTTGCAGGTTTCAATGTGCGAGAGATGTTTGTGAGGTTCAGAAGTGGTGATTTTCACACGAAGGACAAAGATCGTCCAGTCCAGCCAAAAAAGTTTGAAGAATTGGAGGCATAACTCTATTAATATTTTTGTAAAACTTAAGAACTTGCAAAATCACTGGGAGTTACTCAAGCAGCAATTTCAAAACGACCTGCAGGATTTATAAAAAAGATTTTTTTTATTTTCCATGGAAAATCAAAAATAAAATATTTTTTAGAGACTTATAGATCTGATTTTTGAAATTGAGTGTTTGAAAAATTGACTTTTTGACACCAAAATCCCTGTGTGCGTGGTAATGTTCCATCATGACAATCAGGAAGATTAGCCTCACACACTTTACAGTTAAGATCGTGTCCAGTCCGACTACTATTTGTTTCGATCGATGCAGAACGCTCTATCTGGGATACGCTTTACTTTGGAACAGAGTATCCGATAATGGCTTGATTCGTCCTTGACCTCAAAATATGACCAGTTCTTTTGCCTCGGAATCAATATAATAAATTTGTTTTGTTCAAATATTTCAAAATAAAATCTAAAAATTTAATTTTTAATATTAATTATTAATTTTTTGTTCAAATTTTACGTTATTTTTTGTATTTTCTTTCTTAATGAATATCTCGAAAGATGTTAGACGACCTAAAATAACAAACCATCATTAGTTTTATATAATGAACAAAAATCTTTCAATGTTATCTTTCAAAAGCATCAAAAAATCAATAAAAACTGACACCAAGTTTTTCGAAACTCCCAACAATTTGAAATGGAAATTTTAGAAATCCAAGGTCAATTTGTTTGAGATGATAAATAAACTGCTAAAAAAATAGTTTAAATCTTAAACAAAAATTACATTTTCTTAAGCAAACCCTTTAAGCTTAAATCAACATTTCTAATACACAAAACTTCATCATTGAAATACGAGTAAGTTATAGTATAACATTCCACCACTATCTGCAATGTTTCGTTTTCGCAACAAAATCAATCTCTTTTCTTCTTAATCCATCAGTTTTTCTCAGAAAATCAAATTTCCCCAACCACAACATACAACTTGTGATTAGGACTACAAATCATTGTAAACCATATCAGCTTCATGTTAATTCACTACTGGGTCTTAAAATCTCTGTAGACATACTTACTTTAACATGTATAACGATTAAGGTTTCGTAATATTGTTTTTCTTAAAATCTTGCAATTTGTTTTTTTTGTACTTGTACAAATACAAGTGCAGTAAATACACAAACACACACACGAAAACATAAACATGGATACAAAAGTACATACAAACAAACAAACATGGCTATATGTAGTAATGAAGTTTAAGATGCATGTAGATGTAAGAATTCTAGTTGCATGTATATCTACATTTAAGTACAATTATAGTTTAAGCAGATGTTGTAACATGCCTCAGAACTTAACACACAGCTAATACACGCTGTAGTATGTAATTGTATATAGACATGAATGTAAGTATTTCAAAATGATAGCGAAAGAGAGAGGAGCTAGTAGAAACACCACGACATAGATGTTAAAATTAGCTAACAAATTATTCTATACACGTTGCAGTTGTACTTGTCCTTTGTAGGGATTTATAAATATATTGTACATGCAGAGTAAAACTACAACATGCATTACTACGCATACATATGTATATTATCGTGCATATGGGCAATTCCATGAGAATGACAACGATGACTGAAAAAACAAAAATCCTTAAACCTTTTTTCAAGATATACTATATTCTTTAGCTTTTGAATACATACTTTTTTTACAGAATATATATTGTTTTACTCTATGCCATGTACTATATTCAATTTTATTTATTATAAAATCATCCAATGATTATTTTCATTTAAATATGACGGATTGCAGAAGAAAAATATTTTGTTTACTTCGGAAATTTTAGCATATTTTTATATGTACCTCAAAATTACTTCCGTTTTATGTCACGTACGTCACCCTTAATTCGCTCGATATTTTGGACAACAAGCTTTCGGAAGTGCTTATTATTTTTTCATAAAATAGAGTATCCTCTGAAAGCAGCATATAGACCAAATTATATTTCCATAGCCATACAAATGTCACGTACGTTGACATGGAATTACCCATATGTGAGCACTAGTAAAAATACACACACTTGTAAATACTTTTTAATGAAACTACGAAATTATAATGATGCTTTTAGTACAGTTGTAGTAATTTCATAATGATATTTGCGAAAACTTTTTTTCTCGTTATTATTTTATAACACTTACTATTAAGTTATTTAAACGTTGTAAAAGTTGGGTATTATTAGTATTTATGGTTATATTTATTTTTAATTGTTGTAAAAAAATCAGATTTTTTTCTGCAAGGGACGAAACGAAAAATTTCGATAAAAAAAAAATTATTTCTTGAACCTTCACTTTTCTGAAATCGAAAAAAATGTTAAAAACACTATGGTGGTGTAGGGTATAAATATAGCCAAAAGACCATTTATTCCAAATGAGTCAAAAATAGAAAAATATTTTTTTTTGTTTTCAAGATTCCAATCTTATGGGTTATTTATGGACAATCATTTGTTAAATAAACATCAAAATATTTAAATTTTTATTATTATTTTATTCAAATGGGGTTAAAGGGGACACTTTCGCCTTTCTGCTGAACCCTCAAAAGTTGTATTCCACTAAAATGCAAATTTGTTTGTAATAGAGTACCTGAGAAAACATTTAATAACGCAGCAGATATAAACGTTATCGTGACACATCATATAACTTGTTAAAGACTATTATCCTACCAACATAACAAAAAAATTACAATTGCCAATATTTTGATATCATTTTTTGACCACCATAGTTTCAATATGTTTACTATTGAATGGCATTATAATTTTAGAAATCGGGGTAAACAAAAAATATTTTTTAAGCCGTGCGACGAAGTTTTTAAAATCGACTTTATCCACCTTTTTCTATCATTGTGCTTTTACGTAATATTGATTTCATATGTCATAATTAAATATTCATCATACGCCACATACATTTACATCTACTGTGTTTGAAATAGTGTTGTAAAATCTAATACTTTTCAATACTTGATATTACTCAATACTTTGCAAGTATTCACCCAATACTACTCAATAATTAAAATTTGTTTTTTATTCAAAAAATAAACAACATTCCAAGACACACTTAAATAAGTTAAATAGTGCAGGAAATTTTTTATCACTATTAAAATAAACTAATATCTAAATTATGCCATTTTTATACCCTTCACCTTCGTGAGAAGGGTATATATAAGTTTGTCATTCCGTTTGTAATTTCTACATTTTTCATTTCCGACCCTATAAAGTATATATATTCTGGATCCTTATAGATAGCGGAGTCGATTACGCCATGTCTGTCTGTCTGTCTGTTGAAATCAGTTTTCTGAAGACCCCAGATATCTTCGGGATCCAAATCTTCAATAATTCTGTCAGACATGCTTTCGAGAATTTTGCTATTTAAAATCAGCAAAATCGGCCCACAAATGGCTGAGATATGAGGAAAAAACCAAGACAACCTCAATTTTTGACCTATTTTTGACCTATATCTGGATTACTAAGACATTAATATAGACAATATGGATATCTAATGATAGATATTTCAAAGACATTTGCAACGACGTATATAAGACCATAGTAGTTGGACCTACAATGGGTCAAAATCGGGAATCAAATTTTTAACCCGAATTTTTAAAAAAAAAAAAAATTTAAAAAAGCAAAAAAAAATTTTAAATTTAAAAAAAAAAAAATAAAATTTAAAAAAAAAAATTAAAATAACAATCGAACAATTTTTTTTCCAAAAAATTAAAAAACAACTAAAAAAAATTAAATTTTGTTTACCTAAAAATATTTAAAATTTTGAAGTATAATTTGGTGAAGGGTATATAAGATTCGGCACAGCCGAATATAGCACTCTTACTTGTTATAAAATAGAAATAAAATTTGTTGATAGAAAAAACAAAAGCATATTTTGTTTTTATCAAAAAAATCAAAATATATGTTGTTTTTGTATTGTTTTATTTATTGTAGTGATGCAGTCACCTTTCTACGTGTACCCTGCAACATTCAATACAATTTCGTAAACCGAATCCGAGTAACGTTTCCGTTTTTAAAACGAATTCACCTATTTTGGTGTTCTACTAATTAAATCGTTTTCCTTTCGAGTAAACACACCTGCATTGGCAAATTTGAAAATCACATGTTTTTGAAATCACTTGATTTATAGAACGAAGAGTAAATCAATTATATTGACATATTTAATATTACCATAATATGTTTAATGTATTTTATAAATTTTTGAACTGATTCAACCATACTTTTTGTTTAAAAATAAAAAATTAAAAATATATAGTCGGCCAGCCAGCCAGATTTTTGTGTATAGAGTACTCAAAGAAAAACAGTAGGTTTTGAATACACAATACCAAAATACTCAATACATTTATATCACTAGTAAGCATCTTGCGAAATTTGACTAATCTATTCTAGCAATATCTAATTTTCAGAAAATTAATCGTTTACTAATTTACTAAACGAATATAATAAGAAATTTAACCGAACCTTATTAGCTCCAATAACACTGTACTGCAAAATTACAATTTAACGTATGAAGCGATTTATTGTACGCAGAAGGAATGACCAAGTTAAAAATAAAAATAAATTCTGCACATTGCGCGTATACGTAATATATATTTCATATTATAATTAAATATTTAGTATACGCCACATATGTACATTAGTGCTATAACCAAATTTTTCGCATAGTAACACGAGGTGGGCAATGTTCTTTTATTAACGAAACACATTATCTTTGGTTATTTTTGCACTAGCCAAAGCCAAAGAACTAAAAATAATATATGCATGTTATCAAAATAAATTGCAAATTTAAAACTTTATCGCTGTTGGTGCATGACCTTTTTTGGCTCCAGCAAATAATTGAAAACTTATTTCTTCATAATTTTCAATGGCCTATTCGACTATACTATGCCAATTTTTATATTTGCAAAAAAATTTAAAAAGTTATCCCCTAATGTATATCTAAGCATGGCCCTTATAATGGATTTTTTACGATTTTCGGAACTCACTAGGGAAGCCAATACCGAATTCCCGAATCCGACAATACCGATACCGAAATTAAGTGATTTTTGAAGCTTCCAAAATCAGGGACCGTATCGATTGTAAGTGATATCAAAAAAGTAATTTTTTAACAGTTATTTTGTGAATTTAAAAATAAAAATCCATCTAAAACAGTTATTTTTCAACGTAAAAATAAAAGTTCGCATGAAAATCTTAAAAAAAGTGTTTTAAATGCCCGTCATAAAAAAACTCATTTGAGGACTTTTATTTTTTCCGTCAGAAAAAAAACTCATTTGAGGACTTTTATTTTTTCCGTCCCGAGTTGGGATAATTTTTTTAATATCACCACAGATTCTGAAAGAGCACGTCAAAACGAATCTATTGGTATATAACAGTATCTCCGTTGACTCTAACACAGTTATTTTTAATTTTCTGGATAACTGTTATTTACGGTCCCTGTCCAAAATACCTAAAAATCAAAATTTCAGCATACTTATAATACTAATCTAACAGAGCCAGATTTTTGAATTACAAAAATTTTCAATTGTAAATAACTTTTAAACTCCCTAACCAATTATTACACTGTTGTTCTCATAGCAATGTCAATATACCCTAGTTTCAATATATATAAAAATGCTTTTATTACGAGCATTAATGAGGTATATATTTATATTTTAATTTTATGATAATAACAAAATTATAATAAAAGGTTTTTAATATCAATTTCAATACCAAAGTTATAAAATTTTCAGGTTTGTTTTAAATTTCCCACTGTCATTAAGCTCAGAAAATGGAGGTAAATATGAACTAAATTGTGTGTAAAATTTATTTCAATTCAATGAATTAATTTTTGTTTGTTATATTTTTACTTAAATATACATATTTATGAAAAAAATAGTCATTGTTGAATTTAATGTGCAATAAAAATCCCGAAGTCCCAACAAATTCGGAAGCCCGAAAAATGCCGGGGTTTCGATTTACTAAATCCTGAATACCTGTCACGTTTTTCTGACAATTGTTGTTTCCGATTTTCGCCATACTTTACAGTATAATCTCAGAGAACTTTAAACTAATTTGTGCAAAATTTTATCAGGAATGCCGCATATTTATGACTACTCAAACAGCATTCCGGCGGGACATTTCTATGGAGGAAAGTGAAATCATTAACCGATTTTTCACATTTTCAATACCAAACAAACCTTATCAACACAGAGTATTTGTGGAAATTTTCAGCCTACTAGCTCCTTTCGTTTGGGCCTTGACGTATTTTCAACAGACCAAAAGACAGACAGATGGACGGACATAGCTCATAGATCATCTTAGATTCGTACGAGGACCCAGGGTATGTGCGAGATATACTTTGTTCTGTTATAAACAGAATGACAAAATCAATATACCCCCCACATTTTTTTATGTTGTGAATAAAAACGATACTATCAATCTTTTTCTAGCCATTGTACGTATACGTAATATTTAATTTATATATCACAACTAAATATTCATCATACGCCCCATACGTATGGACTATGTTTCATACTCCCTCCAAATTTAACTTCTTTTATAGTTTTTCTATGAAAATTGTAACCACTTTTAAATTAAAAATCAAATTATTTGATTCCACTTTAGTAATGCTGCAGCCAACAAACTTTAACAAAACTTTTTTTTTTTAATTTTATTAAATAACTTGTTTAAAAATGAATTTCCCCGGCTGATTTCATTTAGTTTTTTTTTTTAGTTTTTTCGTTTTTATACAAGAAACAAACAACATAGCAAAATACAACACAACATGGTAAAACCACAAATTGTTGGCACTTTAATTAAACCTTTGGTTTTCGTTCTACATAAAAGCATGTGAAACCACTAAAACATTATACTTCTCATTTGACAAACATGAAAAATTATACATACACATTTCTACATGCCATATAGAAAAGAGGTGTACTAAAAAGGCCTAACAGAAGGCCTTATTTTGAAGATACGGGCGGGCTACTGTTTTTTAAATCAAAGTTTTCAAAATGCAAGATCTTTCAGTGAAGACATATTAGAATATTTTCAAAACTAAGTCGGATAAGAATGTGTAATATATCGCGTTCGAAAGGTCGTATTAAAGAATATTTGCTCTACAAATGTTTGTCAAAGTGCAAATACAGTAATTTTGACATACCTGCACAATCAACTTTGCACGATATTTTGTGCAGGTAAGTTAAAAATGCAGTTAACCTCAATGCACTTACCTGCTCATTGATGCTGGTAAGTGCATTTACAGTTTACTGCCCAAAAAAGCAGCTAACGGCAAATAATTTACACGAAGCTTTGTGATTTTTCCGTCTAAAAATAACGTCAAGTTGATATTTTAACTACTTTTAAAATTATTAAGAAGTGTACAACATATTTTTTCATTCAAAATCGTATTTTTCATATTTGTTTTGATTTAATTTTGTAAATTTTTTCATGAAAAAAAGTTATAGCTTCCAAAAGTATTATGCACTTATCCTACATATGCAGGTATGAACAATGCACTTAAATTAACGAACTTATATGGAGTTTGGTAAATAAATATACAAAACACAAGTTTTGTCCACTTATATGCAAAATGCTCTTAAGTGAAAGGCAGGTAAGTCAAAACTACTGTATATGTATGTTACCGTTGATTTTATAAGTCTGCTTTTACACACAGCAAGTTTACTTGAAGCTAGTCTATTCGATTCCCTTTTAAACTTGCTCGACTGTTTACACACAGCAAGTCTGTGTTCAATTTTGTATGTCAAAACCTAATAGACGCCATAGTGAAAATGAGAAAACGAAAGAGAATTGAGAGACTTGCCAGTACTTCTTTCCTCTTGCCTCTCTCTCCTATAAACTCTAGACTAGCGCAAGAAAAGTAGCCCTGTGTAAAGGCAGACTAAGGAGCATAGGGCATCAATGTTTCGTTAATCACAATATCTCAGATGAGCAAATTAGTCTACTGCATCCTAGTCTGATAATGAGGATGCCATCTAAGCCAACTGGCTGTTCATATAATACATTTGTATAGCAAAACGCTTAATATAAGTAAGTACAGCCGATTTTCCAGTTCCCTAAAAGGTCTTACTCACTCACCTTGTCAACGTTACCAACAGGGCAAACGTCCACTGATTTGACTACTTATTCAAGAAAAAACACTGATTTACTTCTACACTTTTTACTATTTGGTCCCTTAATTCCTTGGCCCGGGAGAAAGCGCAAATATACCACTTTAAAGGCTTAAAAATTGAAAGCCCTGTGACCTTTCCCACCAGGTATACGTTCAACTGTTTCCTTATACATACCCGTAAACTGTCAAATGGCGTGTATGTGTATCTAATATACTCTGGCTTATTCTGCTACTAAATGTATAGAGATGTGCGCTTATGTGGGTAATGAAATATGAACGTGGGGCAAAAAACATTTTGCTTCAAATAACTTTAGATATTTATAGAAATATTTGCGAAAAAAAAGTTAAAAATTATAATATAGATGCCAAAGGTGTTTTAAATTCTATGAAGAGGTTTTTTTAAAAAAAATTTAAGCAAAATTGTGATTTTTTTCATACATTTCTCCACACAACACGGTGCTACGATGGAAAAAAACTTGGAAAACGGCCTAGCGTAGGTTATAGGTCTTGCTGAGTAAACTACAAATTGTGTCTAAAAATTTCAGAAACACCCTCAAATTCAGAAGTTATTCTGAAAAAACCGTTTTCAGTTATGTTCGTCGACTTATCGACCTGTAGCTTAGTCAGTTTTTGTCCAACTTTAAATTTTTTAACGGGTTTGGAAAGAAAACTGATTACCAGGGAAACCAAAATATGCAAATGCATGTTTTTCCTGGTGAGTCTAATGGGCACATTGATAAGATATTTACACGTTTCAGAAATATTTAAGAATTTTGGCATCGATTTGTTAGTGCATATTTTTGCATATTTTACCCTTAAATGCATATTTTTGAATATATTGGTTTTAAGAGCATATTTATGTCATATTTTTGCGTTTTTAGAGCATATTTTACTGTTTAACTTTATTTTGACTTTATCAAAAACAAATTTTGTCTTACTTATTTTTCGCTGTTGTGTTACAGGTTTTTACTTCCTTTGTTTAAAATTCAAAATTGAAAAATAGATGTTTTTTTTTAATATATAAAATAAGCACTATTTTAATAATAATTTATTGCAAAAACAACCTTAATTGAAAAATTGACTTTATATTTATATAAAACTAGCTGTCCCGGCAAACGTTGTTCTTCCATAGCTCACACAAAGTTTGAAAACTTCCACTATAATAGTACTAAAGATATGCATTAATAAATTTTTACTTTGTATGGGAGGTGCCATGCCCATTGTACCTATATAGGTCAATTGTGAATCTAAACCATCCAGGGACCCACTCAAACACACACAACAAATTTCATCAAAATTGGCCCAGCCGTTAAGAACGAGTTCAGTTACTAACACACGTACAGAAGAATTATATAAATAAAGAAGATAATGATAAAGAAATCATCAAAAAATACCTCTCAAAGCCTTTTCATAACTTAAGTTCCTATTGTTTTTATGTTGTATTTATTTTTTGTTATAATTGTTTTAATTCTTGTTATTTTATGTTATTTTACATTTTTAGAAATTTTTTGGTAAAAAATTATGTAAAAGTTTGTTTTTTTAAGAGCATATTTTTTAAATTTTAAGATCATATTTTAAACTTTTTACTGCATATTTAAAGTGCTTAAAACACTTTTTTTAGAGCATATTTCCGGTTTCCCTGCTGATTACGCTTTAAAATGACGTGCAGTTTTTTTATACATTTAAGTTATAAGTATAAGAAAAAAAAAAATGTATCAACTTTTTTGATTTTAGTCGCTTTTCATTGCTTATTTTGATATGAAAGTTTATAAAAATTTATACCCACATATATTGAAAATTTAGTTCTTAACAAAACATGGTTTTCATTATTCGAATCGGGTGAAAATTCTAAAAGTTATTTAACTTTTAATTAACATCATTTTTAGTATTTTCTCCCACCGCCGCATATAAATAAAAATAAACAAAAAACTGTTGAATAAAAAATATTTGTAAAATTTTGAACTTACAAGGTAAATGTTTTCGAACTTTTTTCAAAAAAGTTTAATAACTTTTGCAAATATAAACCGATTTTAACAAGTAATATCTCATTTTTTCCCATGTAAAGTTGTCTTTAAAACACTGTGCAAAAAAGAATAGGTCTTCATAGAAAAAAATTAAAATAACTATTGTTGAATATGAAAAATTACGAAAAAAAATAAAAAATAAAGCGAAACTTTTTATAAAAACTTACGCAATTTTTTGAAATCGGTCTAACAATGTGTGAGTTAGAGGTACTAAAGTACTACGACCTACCCTAAAACAGTTTTTTCAAAATATCTCAAAATTTTGAGGGTGTTTCAAAATCTTTGAAAACGGCCTACAACCCCCATTAGGTCGCTTTTCAAGTTCTGACAAAAAGTGTCATTTTGTAGCAGAGTGTAATTAATGATTACTCAAAACCGGTTAGTCCGATATTATTAAAGTAAACTCACAAAAATTTAAATTTATATATCCTATTATCCTTTTATATATTGCGTTGTAATCGGTACAATAGTTTCGGAGTTGTACTAACAAATTTAAGCAAAAAATTATTTTTTTTCGTGAAAATAGCAAAATGTTTCTTATTTTAAAAAATTTACAATTAAGTGAATTCTCTCATTTTGACAAAATTTTAGTTTTTTGTTTGATATACATAAAATTGTGTAGATAATATTCTTCTTTTGAAATATTGGATTATGTAAACATTTTCCCCATGCCATGTACATATCGAGCCCTTAGCGACAAATTATCGTAAGCGACATTTTTAAAATTTTTGTTTTATTGCAGAAATTAAAATTTTATGGACCGACTGATGTTTTAGCGTTCTCAGGATATCAAAATTGTTAATCACATCAAAAATATAGGGGGTAAGATTTTATTGTAAGTCAATGTTTATATTTTGCAGTAAACAAATTTTATCGTAAGCAACACACAGTGGTATAGAAAAAAAAGAGGGAAATAAATCTAAATCTAAGGGAAATAAATCTAAAACTTTTAAATAGTTAGATTGGTTTGAATGAAATTTCACATGCGCAAAGAAGAAGTGTTGTCGAGTTTAAGTTTTAAACGTGGACCTCAAAGTAGGACACCTCCGGTATGTTACATTTTTAAAACGATATTATTTCTTGGTTTGAGTTCCGATTTCAAAAACATTATACACGTAGAATTTTCTCATCGAGCACTACAATTATAATGTTATAGCTATCAATTATCTATTATAGCTTAGGAGATATTCGCATTTGAAAATTAAATTTTCAAAATTTTTACCCACCCTACTCTAGTTTTTTGATAACAGCGTATCGAAATATTTCCCGATTTTCTCCAGTTTTCCTTTATTGGACTAACAACACATGTATGTGTCAAATGGAAAAAGAACTGCTTAAAAAAAATGACTAACTCCAAAGTTATATGCATTTGAATTTAAAAAAAATTTAATAAGCGATTTTTCGCTATTTTTGGAAAAAAGAATTTTTTTCTTTTTAAGTTATCGCAAAAAATTTCTAAGAGGATGTATAAGGAATTTCTACTTTCTGAAAGCTAAGTTTTGATAAAATATTTTAAAGGAAAACCATTTTTTTTTGTTGTTACCTAGGGGACCAGGTCCTTTCAAGAAACACCTATATTTTATGTAAAATAAAACTTTAGGGCAAAAATTCTCAAATCGCGTATCCGATATCAAAATATAGTAACCGATTATAGCTGGCTCAATATTTTTCTAATTATTTTGTAAAGGGTCCTGATAACCCCGACCTTGGTATGGATATTATATCCAAAAAACTAAAAATTAGCATTTTTGGAATTTTTCAACACTTCTGGGAATTGCGGGATTGGTGATAATAAATTTCAAAATTCGTTTTTATTTTTCCATTTTCAATAGCAAAATCTACATAACTGGGAAATTTCATTAAAAACTATTTATAAATAAAAATTTTATTTCAATTCGAAAAATTTTATCTATGCAAAAATTCAATATAAAACATTTTTTGTCAGAGTAAAGTTACTGAGTGATTGACTAATTCAACGCCAGCCAGTCCGAACACCAAAAGATAGAGTCATCTGAAATACAATTTTGCATTTCGGACATGCAAACTTGTATTTCAAGGTCTCTCGCTTTCAATTCGTATGGTAACCAATTTTCTTGCTGTTGGAAAACGTTTAGAAATTGCCGGTTGAGTAACTTGCAATGATTTTGCAAGCTCTTGTTGAGTTCGACAACAATCTTCATGGAGTAATTCTTGGTCTTCAAACTTGTTTGGCTGGCCTGAGCGATCTTTGTCTTCCGTATCAATATCAATATTTCTAAACCGTTTCTCGTTTTGTCCCAATAAACGAGATATTGTGTAAACATTATTTCAAATAAGTCTAAACCACAAATAATTACGATTCCTAGAAAATCTATTCTTGAGCAAACATTGTAACAATCTCTTATTTTGTAACAAAATATTTACATTTAATTACTTCTACCACATTATTTTAACAATAACACTTATTTTATTAAAACTCCCTGGTTACTTTTCAAAATAGTTATCTATAATTTCAAGAATTTATTTGTATCTGTTAAATTACACCAACAACAACAACAACAATAGTTATTCCAACAAAACACAAACACTATTAAGTAAAATAACTCATTTGAAATTTTAATCGTTTTGCTTTTAAAATACAATTTTACAATTTATATTTACAATGTTTCTACACTTAAATAACGTCTCCTATAAAACTACATCTATATGTACATAAAGTTAGAAATATACTCGTATTAGTTTATAGAAAATTTTATAAATTTAATTTGAAATTACTCTGTGCAGTGTAAAGAGATTATCATCATTTCAGAATCTTAACTCAGCACTTCAAGGCAAAAATATGAAAACTGATGTTGTTTGTAATGTGATATTTGCAGCTAAAGGGGGAGTGTAAATGTGGGTGTTTGTATTTGTGCTTTTTTTAAGTACATTTGCAGACATACAAACAAATGGAAATAAATTTAAAAATAAGAACGTAGCTAAAGAGAACAGTGTTATTTTTATAATATTAAGATTTGATAAAATAGATTCAATATTGCTGGTATTCAGCGTAAGCTATGCTGCACCTTGCACTCCAGTAAAAAATGTTAACTATTTCCCATTTAGTGGTCATTTTTCTAACCACCCTTTCTAGAGTCTTAAAACAATTTTTAGTGACATATATTGGCACTTTGCTGCATCCTACCTCCAGTTAAAAATCTTAACTCTTTCCGGTTTAGTGGTCACTTTTCTAACCACCCTTTCTAGAGTCTTTAAACCATTTTTAGTGACATCTATTGGCATTTTGCTAAATAATTAAATCCTTTTATGTCAGCGTTTAAGTTTTTTGGCAAAACTTTGTCGTCATGTTGCTCTGGTTAGATTAATATATTAATTAGAAAATATTGTAAACCGCAGTTTTTCTAAGACTGAAATAGGGTTTATATAATGTATTTATTAGAGTATTCATTCGACTAATGATTCGATTAATCGAATAATTTCTTACGAATAATTATTCGAACAATTTAAAAATGGCAATTTTCGAATAACGAATAATTCGAACAATTTTATGTAGAATAATCGAAAAAAACGAATAAATGTTCATATATATATAAATATATTAAATTGCTTAAAAATTTTCAATAATAATAACACTGTGCATCAAATTTCGGGTCATTAAATCTTTTCCGAATGAGACCAACGGGAAGTGATAGTAGAACATCAGTAGACCAAAACCCCCAAAGGTTAGCTCGTATTTTAAAATTATGCGCCGTTAAAGTTCAGCTTTTTTGAGTAAAAAATTTTCATATATATTTAATTTGTATTTTTTTTACATAGTTTATATGAAAATGAACTACATATATAGTTCGAGGTCTTTTCTGCTCTGGTGGTTGCTCTGTAGAACCAGAATTTGAAGTAGAAAAATTTTGTAGTTCACTTCCTGTGTTTTCTTCTCCTTCATCATCATAATACAAGTTCTTGCTCCACCAACCAATTTCCGCTAATACAGCATCGGGAGACTTTTTTCCTCGATATCTGCAAAATTTGTGTTAAAATGTATTGGGAAAAAAATATATGTACAGGTAAGCCTTGATTTACGCGGTCTTTATTTACGCGAATTCGATATAACGCGAACTCAAATTAGCAACCATTTTTTTCAAATACGCGACTTTTTTTACAAGACTTTTATATAACGCGGCAAAAAACAACAAGAAACGAAAAAAAACACAAGCGAATAACAGATTTCTTTTTTGAAAACTTCATTAATTTTTATGAATTTTTAGTTATGTTTTGATCTCTTTTATGTATTAGAATATTTTGTTTTTTTAATTGAAATTTTTTCTTTAATTTTCGATAAGAAATAATTTTTTTAGTTCAGTTTTTTTACTTTATTTTTGTTTTAAGTAAGTTTTTAAAAGTACAAATAAAATAAGTTTGCTTAAAGTATATATCGTCGCCTTAAATGCAAATGGACGTAACTAGAACCCCCAACTTAGAACCTCGTTTTACGCGAATTTGATTTACACGCTATTTTTTGGGCCCATCAAACCGCGTAAATAGAGGCCTACCTGTATATTAAAAATTACCTCATTTGAAATGGCATTGCAATTTGGTGGTACTGTTCACCTTGTTCACCTGATTCTCTCGCTAGTTGCTGACCGAAGTAGTCTAGATGATGATCTAGGTAATGAATTTTGAGCGACATATTAACGCCTATTTTAGAAAAAGCATTCATCATTGCGTTAACAGATCTCTGATAGCTGTCAGACCTATTTTTACCCAACAACCCGCCAATAACCTCTTTGACTGATTGCCAAGCAATCAATTCGTTTTTATTTAAAATATTATCAAATTCCTGATTTTTGACCAGCTTCCGAATGTCTGGACCATTCACAACACCTAAAGGAAGAAAAGTTATAAAAAAATATATATTTTAATCAAGAAAAATATACTTATTTTAAATGTTTTACCTTCTTTCAATTTACTTTCAGTGAGTCGGAGGAAAAGTTTTGCTACAGTAGTGTAAACTTCATCCCTCTTAACCACAGTTTTCAGAAAACTTTTTACTATACCGAGTTTTATATGTAATGGTGGTAATAAAACTTTGTCTTGAGGTACCAGGGGATCTTTAATGACGTTGGCATTCGCATGTTTGCTTAATTCCCTACACTTCCATTCATGATTTGCATATTGATCACCCTTATATCTGGAGTCCCAGTCACATAGAAAGCACATGTATTTAATGTATCCAGATTGCAATCCCCGAAGAATTGCTACCACCTTCAAGTCACAGCATATTTTCCATTGATGTTTATTGTAGTCTACTTCTTGAAGAATAGTTTTTAATGAGTCATACGTCTCTTTCGTTTCTACACTATAGGCAATTGGTGCCGATGGTTTTGATTTTGTTTGATGGAGCAACACTGCTTTTAAACTGGTTTTGGAGCTATCAATAAAAAGTCTCCACTCAGCCGCATTGTAACCAATGTCCATTTGGCTCATTAGTTTGTCCACATCCTTGCAGTAAGCAGATGTTTGCTCGTTATTTGCAAAAAAACATTCTTGCAGTGTTGCTTGGCGATGTCTGTAGGCTGATATTTTGGTTCCAGGGGCCAAGAGATTATTTGAATATAAAAATCTAGCCAGTTCTTCGGACTTACGTTGTGAAAGTCCAAGCTTTGCAATAATGCAGGCTAGCTTGGTTTGTGTAATCAAAATGGGATCATTTGACTTTGAGGGTTCTGGCGCAAATAAAGAAAAAGCTTCATTTAAAGTATTGAGTAACTACTTTTGAGTATTGAGTACTCAAACAATATGGCAAATACTCGATACACTATACCTACTACTCAATACTTTTACAGCAATATTCAGCAATTCTCCAAAAATTATAAAAATAAAAATAAAAAAATAAATCTGCAAGAAGTGTTAAAATTAATGAATTTAAGTATATTAGGACTAGAACATTCAACTAAAATTACTTTATATAAATATTGACTTACTTCAATAGATTATTCATAAAATATATATGAAAAATTTTTATTCAAAAAAGCTGAACTTTAAAGGCGAATAACTTTAAAACACGAGCTAACTTTTAAAAACCCTTTGGGGGTTTTGGTATACTAATTATCTACTTTCATTTCCCGTTGGTCTCATTCGGGAAAGAGACCAACACTGTTGCACAGTGTAATAATATTACTCACAAAAATTGTATTGTTTCTAAAATTCGACAAATAACTAAGAGACTATCGATCACTGTAGATGAGTGTTCCGATAGCTCCTTCTTTAAATATATAAATATTACTTTCAACATTTTTAACTTAGGACTTGAACCAATGAAAATAAAAGGTACGAAATAAAATATTTGTTATTTAGCTGGCGAAATATTAGAAAAATCGCAATTAATAATCAAAATATTAACTTAGATTAAAGTAGAGTTGAATGTGATGGAGAATGTGATTTTGAAACGGTCGGCGAAAGTGATATTGATTATATCATTTATAATGATTACATTGAAATAGATAGTCCATCATCTTAAAATATATGTATATAAGTGATGTTATTAACCGCGTACGTAAGTGGTGCAAAATATTTTTGTTGCAAGAAAATCATGGAGTCTTCTACATGATTCTGAACATCTTTGTCTAACATGGTAATAAACTTTTTGCGTATTTGTAAATGAGTCAATCATGCACTGCCTGACTTCAAATTAGCCACGTTCACTGACAATGATATTAAACTTTGGACAGATTCTCTTTATTGTGTAATTTCCCAAGACCACTTTATTAAGCAAAGATTCGGCAAAGTTGATAGAGCTTGATGTATAATACAATTTGTTATAGATAATTTAGAAATAGTGAATAATTAATTTACTAAAGAATTAGTTACTCAATTTAAAACCCGAATTAATGAACAACTTAAAAAAGTTCTTAATACATATATATTGTATTTGAATTCAGGATCATATCCAACTAGCTCAAAGTTTTTAAAGCATAGCTGCAAAACGGAAACTAATGGGGGTTTTGCTAGTCAATTTTTTTGTAGATTGTTCGGGAGTTAATCTTATCAGAATATTTCTGATGAAAATTTAATGATGGACTTTGTTTTCAAATATTTTTTAACATTATCAATACTTGAATTGTTAACTTTAACATTATTTTTTGTTTTTCTTTAACAATGAAATATTAAAAAACCCACATCTAAACTTCATTCTTTTCACTTTTAAAAAAAATAAATTTTAATTATTCAAATAATTCGATTAATTTTAAATGTGTGATCGAATTATTCGAACAAGTTAAAATCTGTTATTCGAATTATTCGAACAAGAGAAAAATCGATTACCCTAGTATTTATCTATATAATATTATGTTATTTTGTAAGGATGACGAGTGTATTCAATGAACATTAAATTGAAGATATTTTGCAGTATTGAACCCGACGAAGAACTGAATTATTAGGAGCAAGTCGATTGGTGCTCGGTGACATACCTTCGGGGCTCCAGTCAAAATATGATGAAGATTTTGATTCGGATGATGACATACTTGTATAAAATTTGGATAATACTTCTGTTAGTGACTTATATGCCCTAACTGCTGTGGTGAAACCAAAATGCTGAAAAAATTTACGATTGGAAGAGCCGGTTGATTACAAAGTAGGTAGGTGTACCAAATGATATAAAATAATTGGAGAATATCTCACCAACACAGCTATTTCGTTTGTTTTGTTCAGAAAGTATTGTCAATATGATAAGCTTTCAAACAAATTTATACTCAACGAAGATTATTATCATAATTATTTTTAATGCCAACCGCCATGGTGGTTAATAAACTAACCACCTTATTCCATAAAAACTTTTAGTTGTATTTTTTTTCTTATTCTGATGTAGAAATTGTTCTACTCTGGGGTGGAAAAAAAAGATATAGCCAAATTCGAAATCAAATAAATACAAATAAATAAATGATTGTAAACGTAGCTTAAATGACAAATCTAATTTTAATAATTATACTCTGCTACAAAATGACACTTTTTGTCAGAACTTGAAAAACGACCTAAGGGGGGTTATACGCCTAGGTGAGGACATACTAAAACCGTTTTCAAAGATTTTGAAACACCCTCAAAATTTTGAGGTATTTTGAAAAAACTGTTTTAGGGTAGGTCGTAGTACTTTATTACCTCTAACTCACATACTTTTATACCGATTTCCAAATTTGAAACTATTATGGATAGCAAAAGAATTAAGCTTTCGTAAACTGTATATTGCATAAATTATGTAAGTTTTTATAAAAAGTTTCGCTTTATTTTTTATATTTTTCGTAACTTTTTAAAATCAACAATAGTTATTTAAATTTTTTTCTATGAAGACCTATTCTTTTTTGCACAGTGTTTTAAAGACAACTTTATATTGCAAAAAATGAGATATTACTTGTTAAAATCGGTTTATATTTGCAAAAGTTATTAAACTTTTTCGAAAAAAGTTCGAAAAAAATTTACCTTGAAAATTCAAAATTTTACAAATATATTTTTTTCTACAGTTTTTTGTTTTTTTTTATTCATATGCGCTGGGGGAGAAAATACTAAAAATGGTGTTAAAGCGTAGTCAGTTTTCTTTCCAAACACGTTTACAAATTTAAAGTCGGACAAAAACTGACTGAGTTAAATGTCTATAAGTTGACGAACATCACTGAAAATGTTTTTTTAGAATAACTACTGAATTTGAGGTTATTTCCGAAATTTTTAGACACAATTTCTAATGTACTCAGCAAGCTCTATAACCCACGCTAGGTCGTTTTCCAAGTTTTTTTCCATCGTAGCACCGTGTAATTATTTTATAGTTTCCCCTTGTTATAACTACCAACCTGTGTATTTTTCTTTAGAAAAAAAAAACAACACTCAGATAATAATATTTTGATGTTGTAACGACTGTTTAAGCATTTAACTATAAAACTGTTTTCTTTCTGCCAGACTTAAAGATTAAATTAAAAATGGAGGGAAATCTAAATTAAATAACGTTCGTTGTTAGCGTTCACTTTGTGTGTAGGTAGTTGTTGTCTTTTATTTTTTAACGTCGTCGTCGTCGTCGTTCATTTGTCTGTTTATGTTGCCCTGCAGCAGCGATATATTTATCTTTTTTCCCCTTAAATGCCAAATTAAATCTAAAATGGTTTAATATTAAGATATTTGTAAACTTAAGGATTATGGGCGAAATAAAATTTTCATGTTTTGATAAACAAATTAAAGAGCAAAATATTTGGTATTTGATTTTATAAATACAGTGCGCCTCAAAAGTGAGTAAACACCAAAAATTATATGATTTTTTTTAAGATAGTGAAAATCCTAAAATTTAAGATTTAAGTCGGAATATAATGATTTTTGTGATCTTAAAAAAATCTAAAAATTCACTGGTGTATACTCACTTCTGGGGCTGTGTGTATGTTGCACACAGAGAAAAAATATAACATGTTTACAAATGTTTAAACAATATTACGCTCGTTGTAATTATTTATATGATTGCGGTAACCATAATATGGTAAAGTTACAATAATAATGATTGTAGGAGTCTTATGTATGATTGCAGTTGAATATAATATTAAGACAATTAAAACACATTTTTTATTATGAAAAAGTGCAATATTTTTGAAGGACGGAGTTCTAAAGTGACATATTTTTGAATCTAATTGAGATATTGACTTAAAATATTTTTTGTACAGCTAAAAATTAACTTATCTAAACAAAAAAAAAATTGGTTTGGCATAAATGTAGATCAAATTGTTTCTAATATTTTCAATCCTATTAAAATTTTGATACAAATTTTAGTTGGAGAGACTCAATAAATATGTAATAAAATCTTCATTTATTAACAAAACTCAATGAAATTTTCAAAATTTGTTTAAATTTGCCATTCTAAATAACAGTGTGTAAAAAAACTTTTCAAAAGGTCAAAGGGAATCCCGCAATTCCTAAAATTTTGAGAGCAAATCCTAAATATTGGACAGGGAAAATACTTTATGGATAAATAGGGAACACATCAAGGTTTTCAAAGCTGATTTCCGTTTTCTGATCGCAGCTTTGAGATTTTAGAACATGTGGCCCAAAATTGAAATTTTGGTAAAAAAGAATAGGTCAAATTCCGAAAGGCTTAGACGCGACATATTCCAAAAATATGAAACGCTTTTTATACCAGAATGTTTTCCGTAAAGATACCTTACAGAAAACCATAAAATTGTTATATGGTTTTAAAGAAAGTTTATTTTAATAAGAAAAAGAGTTTAATCACCTTTTCGCCCAAAAAACAGCAAAAATATACTATTTTTTGAATTTTTAAATTGAAAATCAATATTGCTCTGAAATATTTTGTATGTTATTAGCAGGGAAACCGGAAATATGCTCTAAAAAAAGCGTTTTAGGCGCTTTAAATATGCAGTAAAAACTTTAAAATATGCTCTTAAAATTTAAAAAATATGCTCTTAAAAAAACAAACTTTTACATAATTTTTAACCAAAAAAAATTTACTTAAATTTTCAAATAAAAATCGTTGTCTATTGGATCTGAAAACATTTTTATACATAGAAAATGTTCTTTCGAAATCAACTGATGTTACAGGAGCAAATTTAAAAGACAATATTTCTTTAACACTTAGAACGGTTAAGTTTGAATTAGAACTAAAATTTGATATTTAGATGGAGCTATTATTAAAATAGTGCTTATTTTATATTAAAACAAGTAAGAGAGCTATCCCAGCAAAAAATATTTCGGATTTGGAAGCAATAAAAATGATTACTGCATCTTCTACTGCTACATTAATTGCATCCTAAAATTATTGCCTTACAAAAATGATTTTGGAAGGCATACATTAAGCTATTCGTAAAGAACTTAGACAAAATCAGCGCTTCTTGTTAGGCAATCACTGGGTCTGTAAGATTTTATTGCTTCTCAACAGCTCTAAAATCTATGCGCACAATTGTTTGCACATATTTAATTCGATGAAATCAGGTTATTTTAAAGCTGTGAAATATGCCTATTTTGGATTCCTTATGCAGAGCCTCTATGCGAGGAATCCCATATAAAAATCATGTAATCTTTCATGCGAAGTGGTAGCAGTATACAAGTGCTCTCTGCCTTACAAACCTGCTTCCGAGGAAGCACAATTTTTTGCTGGGATATTCGGCTGTGCCGAATCTTATATACCCTTCACCTAATTATACTTCAAAATAAAAAATTTAAATATTTTTAGGTGAACAAACATTTTTTTTCAGTTTTTTAATATTTTGGAAAAATTTTTTTTTTTAGGTAAACATTTTTTTCATTTTTTGGATAAAAAAATTTTTCGAATTGTTATTTTAAATTTTAAAAAAACATTTCTGTTTTTAAATTTTTTTTTTTGGTGAAAAGCCATCTATTTTTCAATTTTGAATTTTAAACAAAGGAAGTAAAAACCTGTAACACAACAGCGAAAAATAAGTAAGACAAAATTTGTTTTTGATAAACTCAAAATATGCTATTAAACAGTAAAATATGCTCTAAAAACGCAAAATATGACATAAATATGCTCTTAAAACAAATATATGCAAAAATATGTATTTAAGGGTAAAATATGCAAAAATATGCACTAACAAATCGATGCCAAAATTCTTAAATAGTTCTGAAACGTGTAAATATCTTATCCATGTGCTCATTAGACTCACCAGAAAAAACATGCATTTGCATATTTTGGTTTCCCTGGTTATTAGTAATTGAGTTGTGTAACTATCAATTCAGTCCCAAAGTACGCCCTATATGGCAAAATTTTAAAATTTAAATTTTGAAATGCCTATAACTCGGAAATTATAAGAGAAAAATAGCACAAGACCAAACCGAATCTTTGAAATAGGATGAGAAACAAAAAAAAGCCACGTGTTTAAAAATTTTACATGTCGAAGGTACCCTAATTTGATACTCCTTGGCTACACCCACTTCAAACGTTATTCTGATTGGACTAACCATTTAGAAATGCCAAATTTATTTCCAAAAAAATTTTGATTCTGCCCCACTGTGCATTATAGTGTAAGCAAAAATTTTTTTTGCTTCTAAAATATCGAATTTGGTACCAAAAAAGAACACCGATTGCTCACCAAAGCTCATGATAAATTTGTTCCATCGGTATCAATGAGCAACAGATGGTTTGTTCGAAGATAAAGATCTTCCAAGCCAGCCAAAAATGTTTGAAGTCCCACAATTGGAGACATTACTTCATGAAGATTGTTATCAAACTCAACAAGAGCTTGCAAAATTATTGGGACCTACCCAAGCAGCAATTTCCAAACGTTTACGATCAGCAGGATTCATCCAAAAGCAGGGAATTTGCGTACCATACGAATCGAAGCCGAGTGACATTGAAAAACGATTTTGCATGTTCGGAATAACGCTTGAAAATTATTATATGCGATGAAAAATGGATCCATTATAATGACCCGAAGCGTAAGAGATCGTATATGAAGCCCGGACACCAAAACCAAATATCCATAGCTCTAAGGTAAACTCTTTGTATCTGGTTGGAGCAAAAGGGTACTTTCTATTAAGACCCTCACAGGGAACCTGTGCCGAATACAACTGATTCGTTTGAAGCGAGCATTGGCCAAGAAACGCTTAGAGTATTCGACCATCATGACAACGCTAGGCCACATGTTAAAATACCTGTAAAAAAGTATTTATAATGAAGTGCATGGGAAGACTTGACTCACCCAATTTATAGTCCAGACAGTGACCCGTCCGACTACTATTTATTTCGATCGAATCATTACGCTCTCTGTGGGATACGTTTCACTTTGGAAAAGAGTATCCGAAATTACCTTGATTCATACCTGGCCTCAAAAGATGAGCATTTCTTTTGACTCGGAATCCATATATCGCCAGAAAGATGGGAAGAGGTCATAGCTAACAATGTCCAGTACTTTTAGTAATTTTTTGGTGACCTCAATTTTCAAAAACGAGATTATTAAGTACTCCAGTACCGCAATTCTGTAACTTTTTATACTTTCCTACCGATGTCGTTAAGTAACGAAAAATATCGGTTGCTTTACATTTTAACAATGAATATAAATTTCAATATTTTTAAAATTAAAAAAATTATTTTTGTTTATTATAATGTTTATTATTTGTTCGTGTTTGCAGATAAATTCGTAGTAGTGTGAATAAATAATCGCATTTGTATATAAAAATCAAACACCAGCTCCCCCAAATGTGGTCGCGAAACCTACTGAAAACAGAAGAACAAGAGTTTTTTTAAAAGTAACCCAGTGTAATCCATATGTCTATGCTACCACAAGTGATCACTGATTGTTTTAAGGACAGTCGACAAATTCTGATGAATTTCCTTCTTAGAATACTGTTTTAAAAACGATTTTATAACTTTTATATAAGTCTATAATCGTCAAAAATGGAAATTGAATATAGGGATAAACATTATACACTCCAGAAATATGTTAAATATGGATATTATGCCCCATATAAAAGTTGCTCCTAAAATTCGAATACTATTTTCTAAAAGCAATATAATCTATATCCAAATTTATCTTAAAATGATAATTAAGGTATGTTAATTTGTATATTTAAAACTCAAATCAGTCCGTATCTAACAAACACAAAAGGGTTGACCAGTCGTTCTTTCAAAGAACAGCTTATTTCGAATATTTATGTTACAAAACTAACTCCTAAACAATTATCGCTAGGGCTTAACTAGATCATTTTATTTGTCGTTAACCTACCGACAAATGTCGTTATCTACCGACTATTTTTAACGAAAATAATCGGTAAAATTTAATTCGGAATATCTCTTAACGATAAATATTGTTAACTAACGAATTTTGATTACTTAACGACAAAATTTTGTCGTTAAAAAGTTACAGAATTGCGGTACAGTATGTACATCCATTTTTTTAATTTCTATCACATTATTTTTACCACACAATTATTTTTTGTTATCAGTATCGGAATATTTTTTGATTTGCCAACCTAAATTATCATAAAATTTTACTACTTACTTCTTTCTTTCACAATATTTAAGTTAAACAATATATGTATATGACCTTATAACTACTTACCAACATAAAACAATATATGACTAACCACAAAGACCTTGATCTCTAAACAAACCAACATGATTCTATTCTTCTGCAACAAACTTTTGTCGTTTATTATGCTTCTCTTTTTACATTCTATACATAAAATGTCAAAATGTGAGACACATTAATTTTCATAGAAACAAAAAAGTCTACATTAACCAAAAAATACCAAGAACAATTTTACACAAATAAATAATTGTTTTTAATAAAATACAATGGAATAGAAAATGAAAAGGAAGGGGTATAGAGAGGAACCCCAAAGAAAACATTTATTATTATAATGTTTGGTATAATAAACTGCCACTTTGTTTGGGTAAATGTGTCTTCACACTTTTGTGGACAGGTTGCAGATGCTTTACCATAATAATAAAAAATACAGTAGCAACAAACAGCTACGACAAAGTTCATGTTACAACTTCTAACAATGCATCATTTGATATTGTAATAAAAAGATGAAAAAAGAGAACAACCTAAACTAAAATATTATTATAATAATAACAATAAAAACATGTCTCTACGAGTAAGCATGGGTGTCGTATCGTGTCTAGTAAATTCATAATATTTGGTAAACAATGTTGTATGCATTTGTGTAAATGTAAGGCAGGAGCAGGGGAGAGAGAAAGAGAAACAACAAAAAAACTTTATTATTTGTGAGAAAATGATTGTGTGTAAGTGTGTGTATTTGGTTAGTTATGGCTGAATATAAGTTTGACAAAGTTGCACAATTTTCAAGCTCATTAGTGGTATTGCTTGTCTTCTTGGTTTTGCCTCTACAGGTTTTCATTCTTAGCAGGCACAACAAGACACACAATGTTTTTCATATTTATAGCAGGAGGAAAATACAAGTTAGTTTATTTTTTCTTTTTGCTTACACACATGTAACTCTAAATAACTGTAGACCAACATAATAATAATTTTAAAACCATATTGCACACAAAATGAGTGAGTGTGAAAATAATTTATTTACTAGGTATCATAATATGGTTTTTATAAGTTCAGTTAGAATGGTTTTCTATTGGGTGGTCTCAAACAAAAGTTGTCAATGTTGTGCAGTAAAATTAAGCTGTTAAATATATGGTATCATGTGGCACTTGAAAGGCGTGACATGATGCATGAGATAAAAATGCCATACAACGGTGTGATGTTCAATTATTGGAAAAAAACTAAATATGTATAACAAATATGTTAAAAAAAACATTATGAATTAATATTCAAAATAGAATTTGTTCATTTAGGTTACTTCCGAGACCTTTCACAGAGTATACAAAAGGTTTGAATTTCCCCCTCCTAGGACAATAGCTGTTACAGAGATATGTAACTCTCAATATTCCTATAAACGCACACTACTTTTTTTAAAAAAAAATTGTAAAAATTAAACAAGAACATATTTAGGGGGATACAGATTTGTTTATTAAATTAGTTAAGACTTCACTTAAAATATTGTTTACAAAAAAAAATCATTTGTACTTTATTTTTAAGGGTATTTTCCTATAAACTCTCTTTAATTTATGGGCCACTGTAGCATTATTAATAATGTGTGGATGAACCTTTGTTATGGATTGTTTCAAAAATACGGTCTGGCATTGATTCCACTAATTTTTTAAGCAGATCGGAATCAATTTTCTCTCAGACTTGTTTAATTTTTAGTTTCAGCTCTGTCACAGTCATTATTCATTCTGGGCATTATTTGCATAAACTTTACGGTCCATGTATCCCCACAAGTTCTCCATTGGGTTTAAGTCCAGACTACATGCCGGCCAGTCCAACAGAGGAATGCTATGTTCATTAAACCAAGATTTCGATTGCTTAGAAACATGGATTGCAGCATTATCTTGTTGGAATATGCAATCTTCATCCATTTTTTCATCCATAAATGAGAGCATCTTCCAACAGTTCGTTATAAATCGCACTATTAATTTTTGTCGGAATAAAACATATTTTCGACTTGCCAACTGCAGAAAACGCTGCCCAAACCATAAAACTGCCACCACCGAAATTACGTTTTGACATCCGAACATCGTTTGATCTTAAATCGTGCCAATAGCATGAGTATGAGTCAGGACCGTCTAAATTAAATTTTTTTTCGTCAGAAAAAATTACTTTTTTCCACTCATCTGTCCATTTCATATATATTCTTGCGAATTTTAGACGATTTATATTTTCATCGTTTCGTAAAATGTGTGCAACGTGTTTAGAATACACCTCTAGTCTTAAAGTCTGTGTCCTCCTGTACGAAATGTTTGTAAATCATTTTGCAATCGGATGAGTAGTTCAGAAGGGAATGATTTATTTCCACTTTTTTCCGATCGAACCCAGTGTGCCACATTTTAAAGGACTTTTTAAGATTTTGGGGACCAGAATATGCAAGCAGGTTATAGTTGGAGTGTTGTACGAGAGACTTATTAAAATATTTATAAAAAAAGTATAAACATTGTTAACTTTTTGTTTAAATTTTAATATTATTTTTAGTATTTTCTTTCCTAATAAATAAATCAAAACCAGTTTTCAATATTTAGCCTGAAGTTTCATAGCATGATCAAAAACCTTATATATACTAGTCTAATTAATGTGAACAGATTTAGCATAATAAATTATCGGCGTATAAAACTACCAAATGGCGTTCATAATAAAACTAATTTTGAAAATACTTCTAGCAAAATTCCACAATTTGTTTTAGTTTACTCATATATATAGATAAAGATTTGTAGATAGCTAACTATCTGGACATAAAGTTATAGTTCGTCTAGATAACATATTATGTAACATTAACCAATAAAATTATACATACCAGAAGGTTGTACTGATATAGGCAGAGTGCAGTTTTTCGATGGGTGTAATTATTAAAAAAAAAAATTTAAATATTAACAAAAACCCTTCGACCACATATATTGTACCACATTGCTGACCTCATTTGCCCTCCATACATATTTTGAAGTACTTAATTAAAATGAATAAAATGTGTATCTTCATTTAATTATACCTCACTATTGTGTATTTACATACATCATTATACAAAGATGG